>NC_060179.1:87987212-88007212 GCF_021184085.1 Oncorhynchus gorbuscha
AGAGAGTGGGGTCTCTACCTGAGAGTCCAATACACTGAGAGAGTGGGGTCTCTACCAGTCCAATACACTGAGAGAGTGGGGTCTCTACCAGTCAATACACTGAGAGAGTGGGGTCTCTACCAGTCTACTACACTGAGAGAGTGGGGTCTCATCTCTAGTGGGTCTCATCTCTACCTACACTGAGAGAGTGGGGTCTCATCTCTACCAGTCCAATACACTGAGGAGAGTGGGGTCTCTACCAGTCAAATACACTGAGAGTGTGGTCTCATCTCTACCAGTCCAATACACTGAGAGAGTGGGGTCTCTACCAGTCAATACACAGTGGGGTCTCTACCAGTCCAATACACTGGAGAGTGGGGTCTCATCTCTACACTGAGAGAGTGGGGTACCAGTCAATACACTGAGAGTGGGGTCTCTACCAGTCTAATACACTGGGGTCTCATCTCTACCAGTCCAATACACTGAGAGAGTGGGGTCTCTACCAGTCCACTACACTGAGAGAGTGGGGTCTCTACCAGTCCAATACACTGAGAGAGTGGGGGTCTACTACACTGAGAGAGTGGGGTCTCTACCAGTCCAATACACTGAGAGAGTGGGGTCTCTACCAGTCTTCTACACTGAGAGAGTGGGGTCTCATCTCTACCAGTCTACTACACTGAGAGAGTGGGTCTCATCTCTACCAGTCTACTACACTGAGAGAGTGGGGGTCTCTACCAGTCTACTACACTGAGAGAGTGGGGTCTCTACCAGTCTAATACACTGAGAGAGTGGGGTCTCATCTCTACCAGTCTAGTCTACACTGAGAGAGTGGGGTCTCATCTCTACCAGTACACTGAGAGAGTGGGGTCTCTACCAGTCTACTACACTGAGAGAGTGGGGTCTCTACCAGTCTACTACACTGAGAGAGTGGGGTCTCTACCAGTCTACTACACTGAGAGAGTGGGGTCTCTACCAGTCTACTACACTGAGAGAGTGGGGTCTCATCTCTACCAGTCTACTACACTGAGAGAGTGGGGTCTCTACCAGTCTACTACACTGAGAGAGTGGGGTCTCAGTCTACTACACTCTACTACACTGAGAGAGTGGGGTCTCTACCAGTCTACTACACTGAGAGTGGGGTCTCATCTCTACCAGTCTACTACACTGGAGAGTGGGGTCTCTACCAGTCTACTACACTGAGAGAGTGGGGTCTCTACCAGTCTACTACACTGAGAGAGTGGGGTCTCTACCAGTCTACACTGAGAGAGTGGGTCTCATCTCTACCAGTCAATACACTGAGAGAGTGGGGTCTCTACCAGTCAATACACTGAGAGAGTGGGGTCTCTACCAGTCCAATACACAGTGGGGTCTCATCTCTCCAATACAGAGAGTGGGGTCTCAGTCCAATACACTGGGGTCTCCAGTCCACTACACTGAGAGAGTGGGGTCTCATCTCTACCAGTCTACTACACTGAGAGAGTGGGTCTCTACCAGTCTACACATCTCTACCAGTCTACTACACTGAGAGGTCTCTACCAGTCCAATACACTGAGAGAGTGGGGTCTCTACCAGTCTACTACACTGAGAGAGTGGGGTCTCTACCAGTCTACTACACTGAGAGAGTGGGGTCTCTACCAGTCTACTACACTGAGAGAGTGGGGTCTCTACCAGTCTACTACACTGAGAGAGTGGGGTCTCTACCAGTCTACTACACTGAGAGAGTGGGGTCTCATCTCTACCAGTCTCTACTACACTGAGAGAGTGGGGTCTCTACCAGTCTACTACACTGAGTGGGGTCTCTACCAGAGTGGGGTCTCATCTCTACCAGTCTACTACACTGAGAGAGTGGGGTCTCTACCAGTCTACTACACTGAGAGAGTGGGGTCTCTACCAGTCTACTACACTGAGAGAGTGGGGTCTCTACCAGTCTACTACACTGAGAGAGTGGGGTCTCTACCAGTCTACTACACTGAGAGAGTGGGGTCTCTACCAGTCTACTACACTGAGAGAGTGGGGTCTCTACCAGTCTACTACACTGAGAGAGTGGGGTCTCTACCAGTCTACACAGTCTACTACACTGAGAGAGTGGGGTCTCTACCAGTCTACTACACTGAGAGAGTGGGGTCTCTACCAGTCTACTACACTGAGAGAGTGGGGTCTCTACCAGTCTACACAGTGGGGTCTCTACCAGTCTACTACACTGAGAGAGTGGGGTCTCTACCAGTCTACTACACTGAGAGAGTGGGGTCTCTACCAGTCTACTACACTGAGAGAGTGGGGTCTCTACCAGTCTACTACACTGAGAGAGTGGGGTCTCATCTCTACCAGTCTACTACACTGAGAGAGTGGGGTCTCATCTCTACCAGTCTACTACACTGAGAGAGTGGGGTCTCATCTCTACCAGTCTACTACACTGAGAGAGTGGGGTCTCTACCAGTCTACTACACTGAGAGTGGGGTCTCTACCAGTCTACTACACTGGGTCTCTACCAGTCTACTACACTGAGAGGGGTCTACTACACTGAGAGAGTGGGGTCTACACTGAGAGTGGGGTCTCTACCACCAGTCTACTACACTGAGAGAGTGGGGTCTCTACCAGTCTACTACACTGAGAGAGTGGGGTCTCTACCAGTCTCTACACTGAGAGAGTGGGGTCTCTACCAGTCTACTACACTGAGAGAGTGGGGTCTCTACCAGTCTACTACACTGAGAGAGTGGGGTCTCTACCAGTCTACTACACTGAGAGAGTGGGGTCTCTACCAGTCTACTACACAGAGAGTGGGGTCTCTACCAGTCTACTACACTGAGAGAGTGGGGTCTCTACCAGTCTACTACACTGAGAGAGTGGGGTCTCTACCAGTCTACTACACTGAGAGAGTGGGGTCTCTACCAGTCCAATACACTGAGAGAGTGGAGTCTCTACCAGTCTACTACACTGAGAGAGTGGGGTCTCATCTCTACCAGTCCAATACACTGAGAGAGTGGGGGCACCATAAAATAATATTTATAGAGCTGTTATCTTCCGAATAAACTCTTAAAGACCTAGTAATATTTTACATCAATAGCAGTCAACATTAGTCGTCACCTTAATTCAGTCTCATCTGAAAGTTGTAAATTCTTGATTATCTGCACGAACCCTGGCTAACAAGTTGAATCAGCAATACAAAATTGGATTTAATTATTTATTTACTAAATACCTAACACAGAATTACATATACACATAATTAATAATAACTTGATTACAAATTACGTCATAAAGGAAAACGTCCCTAGCCGGCGGAACAAATATGACAGCTGGTTACACAAAGAAAAGGGGCTGGGTTTGAGTGAAAGAGCGGGATGACTGAGGGACAAAGGGAGAAGCTGTGCTATCATAAATACAGTATCTTATGCATTCTAAATTACCGCCCATTTGGAAAAGGAAAATGCAATAAATATTTACTCTGAGCTGCGCTTCGGTAGGTTGATGGTAGATGGAAGGCCATGTTGCCCAACCGGGTCCTTTGTCCTTTGAAGAATGTCTTTGCTGGTAAATTGGATACGTTGTAGTAACGTCGTTGTGTGGTAGACGGTATACTCTGTCTATTCCTTCCTAACCTGCGTTTGCAGCTGCTGTTGCAAACTCAACGGCTAGGAGGTATCAATTCTGCATTGAATAAGAGTTCAAAGTTCATACCATTCGCAACCAAAGCTCACGCTGATGTTGGCTTCATTCTGTAGTTAATATCTGAACCATTCTGACATAGGACCGTCGTCCTACATCCTCGGAACAGGAGGATATATTGTCTTCAATGGCTTATATAGGAAGGGAGAGGAGGGTATATATAGTATATAGTATATATATATAGTGGAGCGAGAAGGGCGTGTTTGAAAATTTTTATAACCCATGTCTCTTCACATGGGCCACTGATTGAGCAGAGCCCTACCTTATGAAATCCCAATTCTCACATTTTAGAAGCTAAAATCACATTTCATCCCATCACGAATAATTTCATATTCAAAAATGTAAATTGAACAACGATTCCGTGTGAATCCGATAACTCTGATGTGTAGACTTTCCACTGTAGAGTTATTTCATCTTATCATTGATGAGAATGTCTCAGATGACAACCGAACTGACATCATATTCATTAAGTACCACCGCATATGTTCAATTGGTCGGATTACCCTCCCTCCCTTCCTCATCCCCCCCACCTTCTGATGTTCCCAGAATCTCTATGTTAACCAAGACAGAGAAGTGGGGGGGTGAGGGAGGGGAGGGATGGAGGTGGGGAGGGAGTGAGATGGGGGAGGGAGGGGGGGGACGGGGAGGGGAGGGAGGTAGAGGTGGGGACGGAAGGATGAGGGAGGGATGGATAGAAGTAGAGGTTGGGAGGGAGGGAGGTAGAGAGATGGAGGTAGAGGGATGGAGGGAGGTAAAGAGTGATGGAGGGAGGTAGAGAGATGGGGAGAGTGGATGTGTCCCTTTTATAGAGCACTCCTTTTGACCAAGACCTGTGAATAGAGAATAGTGTGCCATAGGGCTGTAGTCTAAAGTAGTGCACTACATTGGGACTAGGGAGCCATTTGGGATGCTGCCTGGGCAGTACTCCTCCTCCCTTCTCAAGGCTTGGTTTCTTCTAATCCTCTAAACCTGCAGATCTGGCGTCCATTAGTCTGGTCTGACATTTCACTATATAGTCCCGTTGTCCTTGTTCTCATTGTGTCTCCCCACATTGCCTGTTAACCACTAAAAACAACTACTCTTTTTTTTTCAATGGAGCGGTTCTGTTTTGTGTTGAGGTTTTCTTTTATGTCGCTCTCATAAACTGAGATGGGTTAGCTGAGCATTTACATATTTACATTTAAGTCATTTAGCAGACGCTCTTATCCAGAGCGACTTACAAATTGGTGCATTCACCTTATGACATCCAGTGGGACAGTCACTTAACAATAGTGCATCTAAAACTTAGGGGGTGGGGTGAGAGGGATTACTTAACCTATCCTAGGTATTCCTTAAAGAGGTGGGGTTTCAGGTGTCTCCGGAAGGTGGTGATTGACTCCGCTGTCCTGGCGTCGTGAGGGAGTTTGTTCCACCATTGGGGGCCAGGGCAGCGAACAGTTTTGACTGGGCTGAGCGGGAGCTGTACTTCCTCAGTGGTAGGGAGGCGAGCAGGCCAGAGGTGGATGAACGCAGTGCCCTTGTTTGGGTGTAGGGCCTGATCAGAGCCTGGAGGTACTGAGGTGCCGTTCCCCTCACAGCTCCGTAGGCAAGCACCATGGTCTTGTAGCGGATGCGAGCTTCAACTGGAAGCCAGTGGAGAGAACGGAGGAGCGGGGTGACGTGAGAGAACTTGGGAAGGTTGAACACCAGACGGGCTGCGGCGTTCTGGATGAGTTGAAGGGGTTTAATGGCACAGGCAGGGAGCCCAGCCAACAGCGAGTTGCAGTAATCCAGACGGGAGATGACAAGTGCCTGGATTAGGACCTGCGCCGCTTCCTGTGTGAGGCAGGGTCGTACTCTGCGGATGTTGTAGAGCATGAACCTACAGGAACGGGCCACCGCCTTGATGTTAGTTGAGAACGACAGGGTGTTGTCCAGGATCACGCCAAGGTTCTTGGCGCTCTGGGGAGGAGGACACAATGGAGTTGTCAACCGTGATGGCGAGATCATGGAACGGGCAGTCCTTCCCCGGGAGGAAGAGCAGCTCCGTCTTGCCGAGGTTCAGCTTGAGGTGGTGATCCGTCATCCACACTGATATGTCTGCCAGACATGCAGAGATGCGATTCGCCACCTGGTCATCAGAAGGGGGAAAGGAGAAGATTAATTGTGTGTCGTCTGCATAGCAATGATAAGAGAGACCATGTGAGGTTATGACAGAGCCAAGTGACTTGGTGTATAGCGAGAATAGGAGAGGGCCAAGAACAGAGCCCTGGGGGACACCAGTGGTGAGAGCGCGTGGTGAGGAGACAGATTCTCGCCACGCCACCTGGTAGGAGCGACCTGTCAGGTAGGACGCAATCCAAGCGTGGGCCGCGCCGGAGATGCCCAACTCGGAGAGGGTGGAGAGGAGGATCTGATGGTTCACAGTATCGAAGGCAGCCGATAGATCTAGAAGGATGAGAGCAGAGGAGAGAGAGTTAGCTTTAGCAGTGCGGAGCGCCTCCGTGATACAGAGGAGAGCAGTCTCAGTTGAATGACTAGTCTTGAAACCTGACTGATTTGGATCAAGAAGGTCATTCAGAGAGAGATAGCGGGAGAGCTGGCCAAGGACAGCACGTTCAAGAGTTTTGGAGAGAAAAGAAAGAAGGGATACTGGTCTGTAATTGTTGACATCGGAGGGATCGAGTGTAGGTTTTTTCAGAAGGGGTGCAACTCTCGCTCTCTTGAAGACGGAAGGGACGTAGCCAACGGTCAGGGATGAGTTGATGAGCGAGGTGAGGTAAGGGAGAAGGTCTCCGGAAATGGTCTGGAGAAGAGAGGAGGGGATAGGGTCAAGCGGGCAGGTTGTTGGGCGGCCGGCCGTCACAAGACGCAAGATTTCATCTGGAGAGAGAGGGAGAAAGAGGTCAGAGCACAGGGTAGGGCAGTGTGAGCAGAACCAGCAGTGTCGTTTGACTTAGCAAACGAGGATCGGATGTCGTCGACCTTCTTTTCAAAATGGTTGACGAAGTCATCTGCAGAGAGGGAGGAGGGGGGGAGGGGCGGAGGATTCAGGAGAGAGGAGAAGGTGGCAAAGAGATTCCTAGGGTTAGAGGCAGCAGCTTGGAATTTAGCGTGGTAGAAAGTGGCTTTAGCAGCAGAGACAGAGGAGGAAAATGTAGAGAGGAGGGAGTGAAAGGATGCCAGGTCCGCAGGGAGGCGAGTTTTCCTCCATTTCCGCTCGGCTGCCCGGAGCCCTGTTCTGTGAGCTCGCAATGAGTCATCGAGCCACGGAGCGGGAGGGGAGGACCGAGCCGGCCTGGAGGATAGGGGACATAGAGAGTCAAGGGATGCAGAGAGGGAGGAGAGGAGGGTTGAGGAGGCAGAATCAGGAGATAGGTGGGAGAAGGTTTGAGCGGAGGGAAGAGATGATAGGATGGAAGAGGAGAGAGTAGCGGGGGGGAGAGAGAGCGAAGGTTGGGACGGCGCGATACCATCCGAGTAGGGGCAGTGTGGGAGGTGTTGGATGAGAGCGAGAGGGAAAAGGATACAAGGCAGTGGTCGGAGACTTGGAGGGGAGTTGCAATGAGGTTAGTGGAAGAACAGCATCTAGTAAAGATGAGGTCGAGCGTATTGCCTGCCTTGTGAGTAGGGGGGGAAGGTGAGAGGGTGAGGTCAAAAGAGGAGAGGAGTGGAAAGAAGGAGGCAGAGAGGAAAGAGTCAAAGGTAGACGTGGGGAGGTTAAAGTCGCCCAGAACTGTGAGAGGTGAGCCGTCCTCAGGAAAGGAGCTTATCAAGGCATCAAGCTCATTGATGAACTCTCCGAGGGAACCTGGAGGGCGATAAATGATAAGGATGTTAAGCTTGAAAGGGCTAGTAACTGTGACAGCATGGAATTCAAAGGAGGCGATAGACAGATGGGTAAGGGGAGAAAGAGAGAATGACCACTTGGGAGAGATGAGGATCCCGGTGCCACCACCCCGCTGACCAGACGCTCTCGGGGTGTGCGAGAACACGTGGGCGGACGAAGAGAGAGCAGTAGGAGTAGCAGTGTTGTCTGTGGTGATCCATGTTTCCGTCAGGGCCAAGAAGTCGAGGGACTGGAGGGAGGCATAGGCTGAGATGAACTCTGCCTTGTTGACCGCAGATTGGCAGTTCCAGAGGCTACCGGAGACCTGGAACTCCACGTGGGTCGTGCGCGCTGGGACCACCAAAGTAGGGTGGCAGAGCTGGCAGAGGGAAAGGAGCGAGGGACAAAGAGGGGTGTGAGAGATGGGAAAGTGAGGGAGGAACAGAAAGGGAGAGAGAAAGAAATCAAGAGAGTAAGATAGAAAGAGAAATCAAAGTTTAGTTGTCACATGCGCCAAATACAACTGGTGTAAACCTTACAGTGAAATGCTTACTAACAAGCCCTTAACCAACAGGTGTAAACCTTACAGTGAAATGCTTACTAACAAGCCCTTAACCAACAGGTGTAAACCTTACAGTGAAATGCTTACTAACAAGCCCTTAACCAACAGGTGTAAACCTTACAGTGAAATGCTTACTAACAAGCCCTTAACCAACAGGTGTAAACCTTACAGTGAAATGCTTACTAACAAGCCCTTAACCAACAGGTGTAAACCTTACAGTGAAATGCTTACTAACAAACCCTTAACCAACAGGTGTAAACCTTACAGTGAAATGCTTACTAACAAGCCCTTAACCAACAGGTGTAAACCTTACAGTGAAATGCTTACTAACAAGCCCTTAACCAACAGGTGTAAACCTTACAGTGAAATGCTTACTAACAAGCCCTTAACCAACAGGTGTAAACCTTACAGTGAAATGCTTACTAACAAGCCCTTAACCAACAGGTGTAAACCTTACAGTGAAATGCTTACTAACAAGCCCTTAACCAACAGGTGTAAACCTTACAGTGAAATGCTTACTAACAAGCCCTTAACCAACAGGTGTAAACCTTACAGTGAAATGCTTACTAACAAGCCCTTAACCAACAGGTGTAAACCTTACAGTGAAATGCTTACTAACAAGCCCTTAACCAACAGGTGTAAACCTTACAGTGAAATGCTTACTAACAAGCCCTTAACCAACAGGTGTAAACCTTACAGTGAAATGCTTACTAACAAGCCCTTAACCAACTGGTGTAAACCTTACAGTGAAATGCTTACTAACAAGCCCTTAACCAACAGGTGTAAACCTTACAGTGAAATGCTTACTAACAAGCCCTTAACCAACAGGTGTAAACCTTACAGTGAAATGCTTACTAACAAGCCCTTAACCAACAGGTGTAAACTTTACAGTGAAATGCTTACTAACAAGCCCTTAACCAACAGGTGTAAACCTTACAGTGAAATGCTTACTAACAAGCCCTTAACCAACAGGTGTAAACCTTACAGTGAAATGCTTACTAACAAGCCCTTAACCAACAGGTGTAAACCTTACAGTGAAATGCTTACTAACAAGCCCTTAACCAACAGGTGTAAACCTTACAGTGAAATGCTTACTAACAAGCCCTTAACCAACAGGTGTAAACCTTACAGTGAAATGCTTACTAACAAGCCCTTAACCAACTGGTGTAAACCTTACAGTGAAATGCTTACTAACAAGCCCTTAACCAACAGGTGTAAACCTTACAGTGAAATGCTTACTAACAAGCCCTTAACCAACAGGTGTAAACCTTACAGTGAAATGCTTACTAACAAGCCCTTAACCAACAGGTGTAAACCTTACAGTGAAATGCTTACTAACAAGCCCTTAACCAACAGGTGTAAACCTTACAGTGAAATGCTTACTAACAAGCCCTTAACCAACTGGTGTAAACCTTACAGTGAAATGCTTACTAACAAGCCCTTAACCAACTGGTGTAAACCTTACAGTGAAATGCTTACTAACAAGCCCTTAACCAACTGGTGTAAACCTTACAGTGAAATGCTTACTAACAAGCCCTTAACCAACAGGTGTAAACCTTACAGTGAAATGCTTACTAACAAGCCCTTAACCAACTGGTGTAAACCTTACAGTGAAATGCTTACTAACAAGCCCTTAACCAACTGGTGTAAACCTTACAGTGAAATGCTTACTAACAAGCCCTTAACCAACAGGTGTAAACCTTACAGTGAAATGCTTACTAACAAGCCCTTAACCAACAGGTGTAAACCTTACAGTGAAATGCTTACTAACAAGCCCTTAACCAACTGGTGTAAACCTTACAGTGAAATGCTTACTAACAAGCCCTTAACCAACAGGTGTAAACCTTACAGTGAAATGCTTACTAACAAGCCCTTAACCAACTGGTGTAAACCTTACAGTGAAATGCTTACTAACAAGCCCTTAACCAACAGGTGTAAACCTTACAGTGAAATGCTTACTAACAAGCCCTTAACCAACAGGTGTAAACCTTACAGTGAAATGCTTACTAACAAGCCCTTAACCAACAGGTGTAAACCTTACAGTGAAATGCTTACTAACAAGCCCTTAACCAACAGGTGTAAACCTTACAGTGAAATGCTTACTAACAAGCCCTTAACCAACAGGTGTAAACCTTACAGTGAAATGCTTACTAACAAGCCCTTAACCAACTGGTGTAAACCGTACAGTGAAATGCTTACTAACAAGCCCTTAACCAACAGGTGTAAACCTTACAGTGAAATGCTTACTAACAAGCCCTTAACCAACAGGTGTAAACCTTACAGTGAAATGCTTACTAACAAGCCCTTAACCAACAGGTGTAAACCTTACAGTGAAATGCTTACTAACAAGCCCTTAACCAACAGGTGTAAACCTTACAGTGAAATGCTTACTAACAAGCCCTTAACCAACAGGTGTAAACCTTACAGTGAAATGCTTAACCAACAGTGCAGTTTTAAGAAAATACCTAAAAAAGGTAAGAGATAAGAATAACAAATAATTAAAGAGCAGCAGTACGGGGGCACCGGTGTCGAGGTAATTGAGGTAATATGTACATGTAGGTGGAGTTATTAAAGTGACTGTGCATAGATAATTACAGACAGTAGCAGCAGTGTAAAAGAGGGGGGCAATGCAAATAGTCTGGGTAGCCATTTGACTAGCTGTTCAGGAGTCTTGTGCCTTGGGGGTAGAAGCTGTTTAGAAGCTCTTTGACCTAGACTTGGCGCTCCGGTACCGCTTGCCACGTGGTAGCAGAGAGAACAGTCTATGGGTGGCTGACCTTCCTCTGACACCGCCTGGTATAGAGGTCCTGGATGGCAGAAAGCTTGGCCCCGGTGATGTACTACCTTCTGTAGTGCCTTCCCTTCAGATGCCGAGCATATGAGAAAGTGTAGCTTTGGTAAGTACATGCCAGCTACAGTAGTACAATACCACAGTATAGCAGTATCTCACTGTAGTGTCTGGTTCTACGGTCTGAGGTCTACAGTCTGGGGTCTAGATTCTGGGGTCTAGAGTCAAATCAAATCAAAGTTTATTTGTCACGTGCACCGAATACAACAGGTGTAGTAGACCTTACAGTGAAATGCTGAATACAACAGGTGTAGTAGACCTTACAGTGAAATGCTGAATACAACAGGTGTAGTAGACCTCACAGTGAAATGCTGAATACAACAGGTGTAGTAGACCTTACAGTGAAATGCTGAATACAACAGGTGTAGTAGACCTCACAGTGAAATGCTGAATAAAACAGGTGTAGTAGACCTCACAGTGAAATGATGAATACAACAGGTGTAGTAGACCTCACAGTGAAATGATGAATACAACAGGTGTAGTAGACCTTACAGTGAAATGCTGAACACAGCAGGTGTAGTAGACCTCACAGTGAAATGCTGAATACAACAGGTGTAGTAGACCTCACAGTGAAATGCTGAATACAACAGGTTTAGTAGACCTCACAGTGAAATGCTGAATACAACAGGTGTAGTAGACCTTACAGTGAAATGCTGAATACAACAGGTGTAGTAGACCTTACAGTGAAATTACTTACAGGGTCTAACCAACAGTGCAAAAAAGGTACAATAGGTAAGTAAAGAAATAAAAGCAGTAAAAAGACAGGTTATATACAGTAGAGAGGCTATATACAGTAGAGAGGCTATATACAGTAGAGAGGCTATATACAGTAGAGGGGCTATATACAGTAGAGAGGCTATATACAGTAGAGAGGCTATATACAGTAGATGGACTATATACAGTAGAGAGGCTATATACAGTAGAGAGGCTATATACAGTAGAGACTATATACAGTAGAGAGGCTATATACAGTAGAGGGGCTATATACAGTAGAGAGGCTATATACAGTAGAGAGGTTATATACAGTAGAGAGGCTATATACAGTAGAGACTATATACAGTAGAGAGGCTATATACAGTAGAGAGGCTATATACAGTAGAGACTATATACAGTAGAGAGGCTATATACAGTAGAGGGGCTATATACAGTAGAGAGGCTATATACAGTAGAGAGGCTATATACAGTAGACGGACTATATACAGTAGAGAGGCTATATACAGTAGAGAGGCTATATACAGTAGACGGACTATATACAGTAGAGAGGCTATATACAGTAGAGAGGCTATATACAGTAGAGGGGCTATATACAGTAGAGAGGCTATATACAGTAGAGAGGTTATATACAGTAGAGAGGCTATATAGAGTAGAGACTATATACAGTAGAGAGGCTATATACAGTAGAGAGGCTATATACAGTAGAGACTATATACAGTAGAGAGGCTATATACAGTAGAGACTATATACAGTAGAGAGGCTATATACAGTAGAGGGCTATATACAGTAGAGAGGCTATATACAGTAGAGAGGTTATATACAATAGAGAGGCTATATACAGTAGAGACTATATACAGTAGAGAGGCTATATACAGTAGAGAGGCTATATACAGTAGAGAGGCTATATACAGTAGCGAGGCTATATACAGTAGAGGGGCTATATACAGTAGAGAGGGGCTATATACAGTAGCGAGGCTATAAACAGTAGAGAGGCTATATACAGTAGAGGGGCTATATACAGTAGAGGGGCTATATACAGTAGAGAGGCTATATACAGTAGCGAGGCTATAAACAGTAGCGAGGCTATATACAGTAGCGAGGCTATAAACAGTAGCGAGGCTGCATACAGACACCGGTTAGTCAGGCTGATTGGTGATGGGTGGCGGGACACAATGCAGATAGCCCGGTTAGCCGATGTGCGGTAGCACTGGTTGGTCGGCCCAATTGAGGTAGTATGTACATGGATGTATAGTTAAAGTGACGATGCATATATGATAAACAGATAGTAGCAGCAGTGTAAAATAGGGTTTGAGGGGGGCACACAATGCAAAGAGTCCAGGTAGCCATTTGATTAAAACCTGTTGAGAAGCCTTTTTGTCCTAGACTTGGCACTCCAGTACCGCATGCCATGCGGTAGCAGAGAGAACAGTCTATGACTGGGGTGGCTGGTGTCTTTGACCATTTGTAGGGCCTTCCTCTGACACCGCCTGATGTAGAGGTCCTGGATGGCAGGCAGCTTGGCCCCAGTGATGTACTGGGCCGTACGCACTACCCTCTGTAGTGCCTTGAGGTCAGAGGCCGAGCAATTGCCGTACCAGGCAGTGATGCAACCATGATGCAGCTGTAGAACCTTTTGAGGATCTCAGGACCCATGCCAAATCTTTTTAGTTTCCTGAGGAGGAATAGGCTTTGTTGTGCCCTCTTCACGACTGTCTTGGACCATTCTAGTTTGTTGTTGATGTGGACACCGAGGAACTTGAAGCTCTCAACCTGCTCCACTACAGCCCCGTCGATGAGAATGGGGACGTGCTCGGTCCTCCTTTTCCTGTAGTCCACAATCATCTCCTTAGTCTTGGTTACGTTGAGGGATAGGTTGTTATTCTGGCACCACCCGGCCAGGTCTCTTGACCTCATCCCTGTAGGCTGTCTCATCGTTGTCGGTGATCAGGCCTACCACTGTTGTGTCATCTGTAAACTTAATGATGGTGTTGAGTCGTGCCAGGCAATCGTTTTATGGTCTGGGTCTAGAGTCTGGGTCAGGGTCAAAGGTCTGGGTCTAGTATAGTGTTTCAGACTAAAGGACAAACCATGATCTTCCTTCCTTCTTATATTCATCCCTTATTAGCTAAATACCCTGCTATTATTTTGGTATAATCTGTTAATCATGAGTTAAATGCCCTCCACATATGCTCTCTCTAATTCTCTCTTTCTTTCTCTCTCTCGGAGGACCTGAGCCCTAGGACCGTGCCCCAGGACTACCTGACATGATGGCTCCTTGCTGTCCCCAGTCCACCTGACTGTGCTGCTGCTCCAGTTTCAACTGTTCTGCCTTATTATTATTTGACCATGCTGGTCATTTATGAACATTTGAACATCTTGGTCATGTTCTGTTATAATCTCTACCCGGCACAGCCAGAAGAGGACTGGCCACCCCACATAGCCCGGTTCCTCTTTAGGTTTCTTCCTAGGTTTTGGCCTTTCTAGGGAGTTTTTCCTAGCCACCGTGCTTTTACACCTGCATTGTTTGCTGTTTGGGGTTTTAGGCTGGGTTTCTGTACAGAACTTTGAGATATCAGCTGATGTACGAAGGGCTATATAAATAAATTTGATTTGATTTGACTCTAGATGTTGTCACCCCCTGCGCCATCATCCTCTAGTTGGCTATTCCTTTCACCTGAGTCGACATCAAACTCTTTTCTTATGAGGATAGATGTAGAAGAAAAGCCTGCGTTCCTAATGACACCCTATATCCCTTTAAAGTGTACTATTGTGAATCAGGGCCCCTCGGGGATATAGTCAAAAGTAGTGCACTATATAGGGGGTAGGGGCCATTTGGTACACATACTAAATGTGTCTTCCAGAACACATGTTTTGAATTTCCCCCAAAACTTGAAAGGCATTCTCATCAAACGAAGCTGAAAAACAATAATTTGAGTTCTGCTACAGGGAGAGGAGTTCTCTGCTTGGTCCTCTTTACCCTCCCCTCTCTCTCCTCCTCACATCTCTCTCCTCCTCCCTTCTCCTCCCCTCTCTCCTTCTCTCCTTCTCCTCCCTTCTCTCCATCTCTCCTCCCTCCGGTCCAGTTAATATGCTAGTCTGTCTTCATACGTTGGTCTCTGTTGACTTTTTAGTTTCCTCGTTCTGTTGCTGTGGTCGCCGCCAGCACGCTTCACAAGTCGGCAGTGTTTCCTCCATCCCCTCCGTGGCTGGATGTCACACACACACACACACACACACACACACACACACACACACACACACACACACACACACACACACACACACACACACACACACACACACACACACACACACACACACACACACACACACACACACACACACACACACACACACACACACACACACTCTCAGTTTTATACTATTTACATCAAACTTTGTCACATATGCCAAATTCAACAGGTGAAATGCCCTTAACCAACAATGTAGTTCAAGAAATAGAAAATATTTACTAAATAAACTAAATTTTTAAAAAATGCTTTCAAGTAAGAAAAATAAATAAAAACGAAACAATAAAATAACATTAAATGAGGCTACAGTTGAAGTCGGAAGTTTACATAAAGTTGAGTTGGAGTCATTAAAACTCGTTTTTCAGTCACTCCAATAATTTCTTGTTAACAAACTATAGGTTTGGCAAGTCGGTTAGGACATCTACTTCATGCAGGACACTTTTCCAACAATTATTTACAGACAGATTATTTCACTTATAATTCACTGTATCACAATTCCAGTAGGTCAGAAGTTTACATACACTAAGTTGACTGTGCCTTTAAACAGCTTGTAAAATTCCAGAAAATGATGTCATGGCTTTAGAAGCTTCCAATAGGCTAATTGACATCATTTGAGTTAATTGGAGGTGTACCTGTGGATTGAATGTCTACCTTCAAACTCAGTGCCTGTTTGCTTGACATCATGGGAAAATCAAAATAAATCAGCCAAGACCTCAGAGAAAGAATCGTAGACCTCAACAAGTCTGGTTCATCCTTGGGAGCAATTTCAAAATGCCTGAAGGTACCACGTTCATCTGTACAAACAATAGTATGCAAGTATAAACACCATGGGACCACGCAGCCGTTATACCGATCAGGAAGGAGACGCATTCTGTCTCGTAGCGATGAACATTCTCTGGTGCAAAAAGTGCAAATCATTCCCAGAACAACAGCAAAGGACCTTGTGAAGATGCTGGAGGAAACACGTGAAAAAGTATCTATATCCACAGTAAAAGGAGTCCTATATTGAAATAACCTGAAAGGCCGCTCAACAAGCCACTGCTCCAAAACCACCATAAAAAGCTAGACTATGGTTTGCAACTGCACATGGGGACAAAGATCATACTTTTTGGAGAAATATCCTCTGGTCTGATGAAACAAAATAGAACTGTTTGGCCATAATGACCATTGTTATGTTTGGAGGAAAAGGAAGAGGCCTGCAAGCCGAAGAACACCATCTCAACCTTGAAGCACGGGGGTGGTAGCATCATGTTGTGGGGGTGCTTTGCTGCAGGAGGGACTGGTGCACTTCACAAAATAGATGGCATCATGAGGTAGGAACATTATGTGGATATATTGAAGCAACATCCCAACATATCAGTCAGGAAGTTAAAGCTTGGTTGCAAAATGGGTCTTCCAAATGGACAATGACCCCAAGCATACTTCCAAAGTTGTGGCAAAATGGCTTATTAAGGACAACAAAGTCGTGGAGTGGCCATCACAAAACCCTAACCTCAATCCTAAAGAAAATTTGTGGGCAGAATTGAAAAAGCGTGTTACTAGTCCAATGCTCTAACCACTAGGTCTTGGTCACATGGATTATGGTGGTCTGCTTAAAACATGTTGGTATTACAGACTCGTTCAGGGAGAGGTTGAAAATGTCAGTGAAGACACTTGCCAGTTGGTCAGCGCATGCTGCGAGTACCGGTCCTGGTAATCAGTCTGGCCCTGCCACCTTGTGAATGTTGACCTGTTTAAAGGTCTTACTCACATCGGCTGTGAGTACCGGTCCTTTATGTAGTGTTGTAGTGTCTCTCTCTTTATGTAGTGTTGTGGTCTCTCTCTCTCTATGTAGTGTTGTGGTGTCTCTCTCTCTATGTAGTGTTGTGGTGTCTCTCTCTATGTAGTGTTGTGGTGTCTCTCTCTCTATGTAGTGTTGTGGCGTCTCTCTCTTTATGTAGTGTTGTCTCTATGTAGTGGTGTCTCTCTCTCTATGTAGTGGTGTCTCTCTCTTTATGTAGTGTTGTCTCTATGTAGTGGTGTCTCTCTCTCTATGTAGTGGTGTCTCTTTCTCTATGTAGTGGTGTCTCTCTCTCTATGTAGTGGTGTCTCTTTCTCTATGTAGTGGTGTCTCTCTCTCTATGTAGTGTTGTGGTGTCTCTCTTTATGTAGTGTTGTAGTGTCTCTTATGTAGTGTTGTAGTGTCTCTCTCTTTATGTAGTGTTGTAGTGTCTCTCTCTTTATGTAGTGTTGTAGTGTCTCTTATGTAGTGTTGTAGTGTCTCTCTCTTTATGTAGTGTTGTAGTGTCTCTCTCTTTATGTAGTGTTGTAGTGTCTCTCTCTCTATGTAGTGTTGTAGTGTCTCTCTCTTTATGTAGTGTTGTAGTGTCTCTCTCTTTATGTAGTGTTGTAGTGTCTCTCTCTTTATGTAGTGTTGTAGTGTCTCTCTCTTTATGTAGTGTTGTAGTGTCTCTCTATTTATGTAGTGTTGTAGTGTCTCTCTCTTTATGTAGTGTTGTCTCTCTCTTTATGTAGTGTTGTCTCTCTCTTTATGTAGTGTCTCTCTCTTTATGTAGTGTCTCTCTCTTTATGTAGTGTTGTCTCTCTCTTTATGTAGTGTTGTCTCTCTCTTTGTGTAGTGTTGTGGTGTCTCTCTCTTTGTGTAGTGTTGTCTCTCTCTTTATATTACAGTTTTTAATGTCCCACTGGTAGGATATACGTGCTTTCAGTTCGTCCCATTTATTTTCCAGTGATTGAATGTTAGCTAACAGTACGGATGGGAAGGGCAGATTAGCCACTCGACCTGATCCAAGGCACCCTGATCTAATGCCTCTAAACCTCTGTTTCCTTCTCCAGCGAATCACGGGGATCGGGGCCTGTGTCTGTTAGCTAACAGTACGGATGGGAAGGGCAGATTAGCCACTCGTCCTGATCCAAGGCACCCTGATCTAATGCCTCTGTTTCCTTCTCCAGCGAATCACGGGGATCGGGGCCTGTGTCTGTTAGCTAACAGTACGGATGGGAAGGGCAGATTAGCCACTCGTCGCCTGATCCAAGGCACCCTGATCTAATGCCTCTAAACCTCTGTTTCCTTCTCCAGCGAATCACGGGGATCGGGGCCTGTGTCTGTTAGCTAACAGTACGGATGGGAAGGGCAGATTAGCCACTCGACCTGATCTAATGCCTCTGTTTCCTTCTCCAGCGAATCACGGGGATCGGGGCCTGTGTCTGTTAGCTAACAGTACGGGTGGGAAGGGCAGATTAGCCACTCGACCTGATCTAATGCCTCTGTTTCCTTCTCCAGCGAATCACAGGGATCGGGGCCTGTGTCTGCATCCGACTCATTGAAGAACTCCTCGTCCAGTTTGAGGTGAGTAATCCCAGTTCTGGTTTCCAGAAGCTCTTCTCGGTAGCAGCAACATTATGTACAAAAGAACGCAAAAAGAAATAGCATGATTGGTTGAGAGCCGATAAGACGGCAGCCCTACCCCCCGGCGCACATCATATGTGTTGATATATGTTGAAGTGTATTGAAGTGTGTTAAGGTGTGTTGATATATATTGAGGTGTGTTGATATATGTTTAAGTGTGTTGAGGTGTGTTGAGGTGTGTTGAGGTGTGTTAGTGTGTTGAGGTGTGTTGATATGTTGAAGTGTGTTGAGGTGTGTTGATATATGTTGAAGTGTGTTGAGGTGTGTTGATATATATTGAGGTGTGTTGATATATGTTTAAGTGTGTTGAGGTGTGTTGAGGTGTGTTAGTGTGTTGAGGTGTGTTGAGGTGTGTTGATATATGTTGAAGTGTGTTGAGGTGTGTTGATAGATATTGAGGTGTGTTGATAGATATTGAGGTGTGTTGATAGATATTGAGGTGTGTTGATATATGTTGAAGTGTGTTGATAGATATTGAGGTGTGTTGATAGATATTGAGGTGTGTTGATAGATATTGAGGTGTGTTGATAGATATTGAGGTGTGTTGAAGTGTGTTGAGGTTTGTTGAGGTGTGTTGATATATGTTGAGGTGTGTTGTTGATATATGTTGAGGTGTGTTGATATATGTTGAAGTGTGTTGAGGTGTGTTGATATATGTTGAAGTGTGTTGAGGTGTGTTGATATATATTGAGGTGTGTTGATATATGTTTAAGTGTGTTGAGGTGTGTTGAAGTGTGTTGAGGTGTGTTGAAGTGTGTTGAGGTGTGTTAGTGTGTTGAGGTGTGTTGATATATGTTGAAGTGTGTTGAGGTGTGTTGATATATGTTGAAGTGTGTTGAGGTGTGTTGATAGATATTGAGGTGTGTTGATAGATATTGAGGTGTGTTGATAGATATTGAGGTGTGTTGAGGTGTGTTGATAGATATTGAGGTGTGTTGATAGATATTGAGGTGTGTTGATAGATATTGAGGTGTGTTGATATATATTGAGGTGTGTTGAAGTGTGTTGAGGTTTGTTGAGGTGTGTTGATATATGTTGAGGTGTGTTGTTGATATATGTTGAGGTGTGTTGATATATGTTGAAGTGTGTTGAGGTGTGTTGATATATGTTGAAGTGTGTTGAGGTGTGTTGATATATATTGAGGTGTGTTGATAGATATTGAGGTGTGTTGATAGATATTGAGGTGTGTTGATAGATATTGAGGTGTGTTGATATATATTGAGGTGTGTTGAAGTGTGTTGACGTGTGTTGATATATGTTGAGGTGTGTTGTTGATATATGTTGAGGTGTGTTGTTGAGGTGTGTTGATATATGTTGAGGTGTGTTGATATATGTTGAGGTGTGTTGATATATGTTGAGGTGTGTTGAGGTGTGTTGAGGTGTGTTTTGTTTGTATCTGTAGATGGTGTAGATAAACAACCGTAACAGGGAAGTTTCATCCGAAACATCAGCACCCTTTCTTGTCTTTTGGGGCTTCTTGAGATGCCAGTGACGTTCTAGAACCATAAACAGCAGCCCTATATCCACTTTATTTAAAGGATAAGGAGTTCAAACACAATACATTCATAAACATCTCACCCCTGTCTTCCCTTCCTGTCCTGCGGGTGTGGGAGGTTGTGGGGAGCTTCTAATCCAGCCTAGCGCAGGACTGTTCTTTTGCCAATGCAGTCTGAAGATGTTCACAAGGCACAACTGGAGGATGCAGTTAATCAGTAAGTAACACACACACACACTCAGTTTCAGCCATGCATCTGTGTACAGAGAGA
>NC_060179.1:88017212-88122212 GCF_021184085.1 Oncorhynchus gorbuscha
ATACCATCCGAGTAGGGGCAGTGTGGGAGGTGTTGGATGAGAGCGAGAGGGAAAAGGATACAAGGTAGTGGTCGGAGACTTGGAGGGGAGTTGCAATGAGGTTAGTGGAAGAACAGCATCTAGTAAAGATGAGGTCGAGCGTATTGCCTGCCTTGTGAGTAGGGGGGGAAGGTGAGAGGGTGAGGTCAAACGAGGAGAGGAGTGGAAAGAAGGAGGCAGAGAGGAATGAGTCAAAGGTAGACGTGGGGAGGTTAAAGTCGCCCAGAACTGTGAGAGGTGAGCCGTCCTCAGGAAAGGAGCTTATCAAGGCATCAAGCTCATTGATGAACTCTCCGAAGGAACCTGGAGGGCGATAAATGATAAGGATGTTAAGCTTGAAAGGGCTGGTAACTGTGACAGCATGGAATTCAAAGGAGGCGATAGACAGATGGGTAAGGGGAGAAAGAGAGAATGACCACTTGGGAGAGTTGAGGATCCCGGTACAACCACCCCGCTGACCAGAAGCTCTCGGGGTGTGCGAGAACACGTGGGCGGACGAAGAGGGAGCAGTAGGAGTAGCAGTGTTGTCTGTGGTGATCCATGTTTCCGTTAGTGCCAAGAAGTCGAGGGACTGGAGGGAGGCATAGGCTGAGATGAACTCTGCCTTGTTGACCGCAGATCGGCAGTTCCAGAGGCTACCGGAGACCTGGAACTCCACGTGGGTCGTGCGCGCTGGGACCACCAGATTAGGGTGGCCGCGGCCACGCGGTGTGGAGCGTTTGTATGGTCTGTGCAGAGAGGAGAGAACAGGGATAAACAGACACGTAGTTGACAGGCTACAGAAGAGGCTACGCTAATGCAAAGGAGATTGGAATGACAAGTGGACTACACGTCTCGAATGTTCAGAAAGTTAAGCTACGTAGCAAGAATCTTATTGACTAAAATGATTAAAATGATACAGTACTGCTGAAGTAGGCTAGCTGGCAGTGGGTGCGTTGTTGACACTACACTAATCAAGTCGTTCCGTTGAGTGTAATAGTTTCTGCAGTGCTGCTATTCGGGGGCTAGCTGGCTAGCTAGTAGTGTTGTTTACGTTACGTTGCGTTAAAAGAACGACAATAGCTGGCTAGCTAACCTAGAAAATGGCTCTAGACTACACAATTATCTTTGATACAAAGACGGCTATGTAGCTAGCTATGTAGCTAAGCTACGATCAAACAAATCAAACCGTTGTACTGTAATGAAATGAAATGAAAATGTGATACTACCTGTGAATGCGACCAGGTTGTGAGTCTATTCGGTAGACGTTGGCTAGCTGTCGGCTAGCTAGCAGAGTCTCCTACATTAAGGACGACAAATAGCTGGCTAGCTAACCTCGGTAAATTAAGATGATCACTCTAAGACTACACACTCTAAACCTAAACAACACAATTATCTTGGAACGAAGATACGAAGACAGCAAAGACAGCTATGTAGCTAGCTAACACTACACTAATCAAGTCGTTCAGTTGAGTGTAATAGTTTCTCCAGTGCAGCTAATCAGTGGACGTTAGCTAGCTGGCTAGTGAAGACTACGTTAGGACGGCGAAATACGATAATTACGCAATTATCTTTGATACAAAGACGGCTATGTAGCTAGCTGAGAAGAAATTGCTAAGATTAGACAAATCAAACCGTTGTGCTATAATGAAATATAATGAAATGTAATGAAAAAGTTATACTACATGCGGGAGCGAAGTGCCGATGCGACCACTCGCTCCAAAAAAAAAAACTTTGAGAGAGAGACACACTACAACACTACATGAAGAGAGACAATATAACACTACGTAAAGAGAGAGACAACACTACATAGAGACACCACAAAACTACATAGAGACACTACATAAAGAGAGACAACACTACATAGACAACACTACATAAGAGAGACGCCACAACACTACATAAGAGAGGCACTACATCACGACATAAGAGAGGCACTACATCACTACATAAGAGAGGCACTACATCACTACATAGAGAGAGAGAGACACCACAACACTACATAGAGAGAGAGACACCACAACACTACATAGAGAGAGAGACACCACAACATTACATAAAGAGAGAGACAACACAACACTACATGGAGAGAGACACCACAGCACTACATAAAGAGAGAGACACCACATAAAGAGAGAGACACCACAACACTACATAGAGACACCACAACACTACATAGAGACACTACAACACTACATAAAGAGAGACACCACAACACTACAGAGAGACACTACAACACTACATAAAGAGAGAGACCACAACACTACATAAAGAGAGACACTACAACACTACATAAAAAGAGAGACACCACAACACTACATAAAGAGAGACACTACAACACTACATAAAGAGAGACACCACAACACTACATAAAGAGAGACACCACAACACTACATAAAGAGAGAGACAACACTACATAAAGAGAGAGACACCACAACACTACAGAGAGAGAGAGACACCACAGCACTACAGAGACACTACAACACTACATAAAGAGAGACATCACAACACTACATAAAGAGAGAGACAACACTACATAGAGAGAGACACCACAACACTACATAGAGAGACACCACAACACTACATAGAGAGAGACACCACAACACTACATAAAGAGAGACACTACAACACTACATAAAGAGAGACACTACAACACTACATAAAGAGAGACACCACAACACTACATAAAGAGAGAGACACCACAACACTACATAAATGGAGAGAGACACCACAACACTACATAAAGAGAGAGACACCACAACACTACATAGAGAGAGAGACACTACAACACTACATAGAGAGAGACACACTACAACACTACATAGAGAGAGACAACACAACATTAAGAGAGACGCCACAACACTACATAAGAGAGATGCCACAACACTACATAAGAGAGACACCACAACACTACATAAAGAGAGAGATGCCACAACACTACATAAAGAGAGAGATGCCACAACACTACATAAGAGAGACACCACAACACTACATAAAGAGAGAGACACTACAACACTACATAAAGAGAGAGACACTACAACACTACATAAAGAGAGAGACACTACAACACTACATAAAGAGAGACACTACAACACTACATAAAGAGAGAGACACTACAACACTACATAAAGAGAGAGACACTACAACACTACATAAAGAGAGAGACACTACAACACTACATAAAGAGAGAGACACTACAACACTACATAAAGAGAGAGACACTACAACACTACATAAAGAGAGACAACACTACATAGAGAGAGACAACACTACATAGAGAGAGACAACACTACATAAGAGAGACGCCACAACACTACATAGAGAGACACTACAACACTACATAGAGAGAGACAACACTACATAGAGAGAGACAACACTACATAAGAGAGACAACACTACATAAGAGAGACGCCACAACACTACATAAGAGAGACGCCACAACACTACATAAGAGAGAGACAACACAACACTACATTAAGAGAGAGACAACACAACACTACATAAAGAGATGCCACAACACTACATAAAGAGACACAACATAGAGACAACACTACAACACTACATAGAGAGATGCCACAACACTACATAAAGAGAGACAACACTACAACACTACATAGAGACACTACAACACTACATAAAGAGAGAGAGACAACGCTACAACCCTACATAGAGAGACACCACAACACTACATAGAGAGAGAGACACCACAACACTACATAGAGAGAGAGACACTACAACACTACATAGAGAGAGAGACACTACAACACTACATAAATAGAGAAAACACAACCCTACATAAAGAGAGAGACCCCACAACACTACATAGAGACAACACTACATAAAGAGAGACACCACAACACTACATAAAGAGACACCACAACACTACATAAAGAGAGAGACACCACTACATAAAGAGAGACACCACAACACTACATAAAGAGAGACAACATAGAGACAACACTACAACACTACATAGAGATGCCACAACACTACACAAAGAGAGAGAGAGACAACACTACATAAAGAGAACCCACAACACTACATAAAGAGAGACAACATAGAGACAACACTACAACACTACATAGAGATGCCACAACACTACATAAAGAGAGACAACACAACACTACATAGAGACAACACTACATAAAGAGAGAGACCCCACAACACTACATAAAGAGAGAGACCCCACACCACTAGATAAAGAGAGAGACCCCACAACACTACATAGAGACAACACTACATAAAGAGAGAGACAACACTACATAGAGAACACTACATAGAGACACCACAACACTACATAAAGAGAGACACCACAACACTACAAAAAGAGACACCACAACACTACATAAAGAGACACCACAACACTACATAAAGAGACACCACAACACTACATAAAGAGAGAGACACTACATAGAGACAACACTACAACACTACATAAAGAGAGACAACACTACAACACTACATAAAGAGAGACCACAACACTACATAGAGAGAGAGAACACTACATAAAGAGAGACCACAACACTACATAAAGAGAGAGAGAGACAACACTACATAAAGAGAGACAACACTACATAAAGAGAGACCACAACACTACATAAAGAGAGAGAGACAACACTACATAAAGAGACACTACAACACTACATAAAGAGACACTACAACACTACATAAAGAGAGACAACATAGAGACAACACTACAACACTACATAGAGAGATGCCACAACACTACATAAAGAGAGACAACACTACAACACTACATAAAGAGAGAGACCCCACAACACTACATAAGAGAGACACCACAACACTACATAGAGACAACACTACATAAAGAGAGAGACCCCACAACACTACATACAGAGAGAGACACTACAACACTACATAGAGACAACACTACATAAAGAGAGAGACAATACTACATAGAGACACCACAACACTACATAAAGAGAGAACACTACATAGAGACACCACAACACTACATAAAGAGAGACACCACAACACTACATAAAGAGACACCACAACACTACATAAAGAGACAACGCTACATAGACAACACTACATAGAGACAACACTACATAGAGACAACACTACATAAAGAGAGACACCACAACACTACATAAAGAGAGAGACTACATAAAGAGACACCACTACATAGAGAGAGAGCTGTAACGAAGACAGTGTGTTATGTTATGCAGAAGGAAGACATCCCTGAGGGGTGTGACGCAGAGCTGGAACATGCTGCGACCTGCTGCTGTGGAAAGGCAGTGACAAGATAGACAGTCCCCTGATACAGCAACCCAGCTGAGGCTCAGACACACTGACAGGCAGTGATAAGATAGACAGTCCCCTGATACAGCAACCCAGCTGAGGCTCAGACACACTGACAGGCAGTGATAAGATAGACAGTCCCCTGATACAGCAACAGTGATAAGATAGACAGTCCCCTGATACAGCAGCAGCTGCTGAGGCTCAGACACACTGACAGGCAGTGATAAGATAGACAGTCCCCTGATACAGCAACCCAGCTGAGGCTCAGACACACTGACAGGCAGTGATAAGATAGACAGTCCCCTGATACAGCAACCCAGCTGAGGCTCAGACACACTGACAGGCAGTGATAAGATAGACAGTCCCCTGATACAGCAACCCAGCTGAGGCTCAGACACACTGACAGGCAGGCAGGCTCTAAGGAATGAGGCCAGCATTGAATGGCTTTCTGTAAAGACAACGACTACAGCACTGAGGGTATGTTCTCTTTCATCACAGGGAATGGTCAGAGGGCCCACCTGCTCCGTGTGTGTGTGTGTGTGTGTGTGTGTGTGTGTGTGTGTGTGTGTGTGTGTGTGTGTGTGTGTGTGTGTGTGTGTGTGTGTGTGTGTGTGTGTGTGTGTGTGTGTGTGTGTGTGTGTGTGTGTGTTGTACATTCTCAGAGAAATGACTCAGACAATCCAAAGATAAAGAGTGTGATCCATGTTATGTTTCGTGGGCCACCTTCCTCCCCCTTTTACAGAATATCCCAACCCTATCAAAAAGGACCAGCTGCGTCTCGGTGGCATACTGAATGGAAATAAACGGGAGTCTTCTACGCTGGGCGTAACCTTTTCGGGATGGTTTTGTTATTGATGATTATCCCCAGATTAGAAGGAAGGTGAATAGCAGCAGGTGATTCAAAACATCCTGATGTAAAATCCCTTTATAAAATCCCAGGAGTGTTGCTAGGTGTTTCTGACTGAGTGTTTCTAGATGCATCTCAAGTTAGCATTCAGCCATTAACCAATCAGAGACCATAATAAGCACTGAAGGGACAGCTCAATAAATACTTTAGAAAATAAATGCAGTTTTTTTACACCGGAGATAATGGTCTGGAGAGAGGAAATCCATAGGGTAGAGTAGAGGGCAGATCCATAGGGTAGAGTGGAGGGCAGATCCATAGGGCAGAGTGGAGGGCAGATCCATAGGGCAGAGTGGAGGGCAGATCCATAGGTTAGAGTGGAGGGCAGATCCATAGGTTAGAGTGGAGGGCAGATCCATAGGGTAGAGTGGAGGGCAGATCCATAGGGCAGAGTGGAGGGCAGATCCATAGGTTAGAGTGGAGGGCAGATCCATAGGTTAGAGTGGAGGGCAGATCCATAGGGTAGAGTAGAGGGCAGATCCATAGGGCAGAGTGGAGGGCAGATCCATAGGGTAGAGTGGAGGGCAGATCCATAGGTTAGAGTGGAGGGCAGATCCATAGGGTAGAGTAGAGGGCAGATCCATAGGTTAGAGTGGAGGGCAGATCCATAGGGTAGAGTGGAGGGCAGATCCATAGGGTAGAGTGGAGGGCAGATCCATAGGGCAGAGTGGAGGGCAGAGTGGAGGGCAGATCCATAGGGCAGAGTGGAGGGCAGATCCATAGGGCAGAGTGGAGGGCAGATCCATAGGGCAGAGTAGAGGGCAGATCCATAGGGTAGAGTAGAGGGCAGATCCATAGGGTAGAGTAGAGGGCAGATCCATAGGGTAGAGTGGAGGGCAGATCCATAGGGTAGAGTGGAGGGCAGATCCATAGGGTAGAGTGGAGGGCAGATCCATAGGGTAGAGTGGAGGGCAGAGTAGAGGGCAGATCCATAGGGTAGAGTGGAGGGCAGATCCATAGGGTAGAGTGGAGGGCAGATCCATAGAGCAGAGTGGAGGGCAGATCCATAGGGTAGAGTAGAGGGCAGATCCATAGAGCAGAGTGGAGGGCAGATCCATTGGGCAGAGTGGAGGGCAGATCCATTGGGTAGAGTGGAGGGCAGATCCATTGGGTAGAGTGGAGGGCAGATCCATTGGGTAGAGTGGAGGGCAGATCCATTGGGTAGAGTGGAGGGCAGATCCATTGGGTAGAGTGGAGGGCAGATCCATTGGGTAGAGTGGAGGGCAGATCCATTGGGTAGAGTGGAGGGCAGATCCATAGGGTAGAGTGGAGGGCAGATCCATAGGGTAGAGTGGAGGGCAGATCCATAGGGTAGAGTGGAGGGCAGATCCATAGGGTAGAGTGGAGGGCAGATCCATAGGGTAGAGTGGAGGGCAGATCCATAGGGTAGAGTGGAGGGCAGATCCATAGGGTAGAGTGGAGGGCAGATCCATAGGGTAGAGTGGAGGGCAGATCCATAGGGTAGAGTGGAGGGCAGATCCATAGGGTAGAGTGGAGGGCAGATCCATAGGTTAGAGTGGAGGGCAGATCCATAGGTTAGAGTGGAGGGCAGATCCAGAGGGCAGATCCATAGGTTAGAGTGGAGGGCAGATCCATAGGTTAGAGTGGAGGGCAGATCCATAGGTTAGAGTGGAGGGCAGATCCATAGGGTAGAGTGGAGGACGGATCCATTACATTTACATTTAAGTCATTTAGCAGACAGATCTTATCCAGAGCGACTAGAGGGCAGATCCATAGGGTAGAGTGGAGGGCAGATCCATAGGGTAGAGTGGAGGGCAGATCCATAGGGTAGAGTGGAGGGCAGATCCATAGGGTAGAGTGGAGGGCAGATCCATAGGGTAGAGTGGAGGGCAGATCCATAGGTTAGAGTGGAGGGCAGATCCATAGGTTAGAGTGGAGGGCAGAGTAGAGGGCAGATCCATAGAGTAGAGTGGAGGGCAGATCCATAGGGTAGAGTGGAGGGCAGATCCATAGGGCAGAGTGGAGGGCAGATCCATAGGGCAGAGTGGAGGGCAGATCCATAGGGTAGAGTAGAGGGCAGATCCATAGGGTAGAGTAGAGGGCAGATCCATAGGGCAGAGTAGAGGGCAGATCCATAGGGCAGAGTAGAGGGCAGATCCATAGGGTAGAGTGGAGGGCAGATCCATAGGGCAGAGTGGAGGGCAGATCCATAGGGCAGAGTGGAGGGCAGATCCATAGGGCAGAGTGGAGGGCAGATCCATAGGTTATAGTGGAGGGCAGATCCATAGGGTAGAGTGGAGGGCAGATCCATAGGGTAGAGTAGAGGGCAGATCCATAGGGTAGAGTAGAGGGCAGATCCATAGGGTAGAGTAGAGGGCAGATCCATAGGTTAGAGTGGAGGGCAGATCCATAGGTTAGAGTGGAGGGCAGATCCATAGGTTAGAGTGGAGGGCAGATCCATAGGGTAGAGTGGAGGACGGATCCATTACATTTACATTTAAGTCATTTAGCAGGCTCTTATCCAGAGCGACTAGGGAGGGCAGATCCATAGGGTAGAGTGGAGGGCAGATCCATAGGGTAGAGTGGAGGGCAGATCCATAGGGTAGAGTGGAGGGCAGATCCATAGGGCAGAGTGGAGGGCGGATCCATAGGGCAGAGTGGAGGGCGGATCCATAGGGCAGAGTGGAGGGCGGATCCATAGGGCAGAGTGGAGGGCAGATCCATAGGTTAGAGTGGAGGGCAGATCCATAGGGTAGAGTGGAGGGCAGATCCATAGGGTAGAGTGGAGGGCGGATCCATAGGGCAGAGTGGAGGGCGGATCCATAGGTAGAGTGGAGGGCAGATCCATAGGGCAGAGTAGAGGGCAGATCCATAGAGTAGAGTGGAGGGCAGATCCATAGGGTAGAGTGGAGGGCAGATCCATAGGGTAGAGTGGAGGGCAGATCCATAGGGTACAGTGGAGGGCAGATCCATAGGGTAGAGTGGAGGGCAGATCCATAGGGCAGAGTGGAGGGCAGATCCATAGGGCAGAGTGGAGGGCAGATCCATAGGGCAGAGTGGAGGGCAGATCCATAGGGCAGAGTGGAGGGCAGATCCATAGGGCAGAGTGGAGGGCAGATCCATAGGGCAGAGTGGAGAGCAGATCCATTGGGCAGAGTGGAGAGCAGATCCATTGGGTAGAGTGGAGGGCAGATCCATTGGGTAGAGTGGAGGGCAGATCCATTGGGTAGAGTGGAGGGCAGATCCATTGGGTAGAGTGGAGGGCAGATCCATTGGGTAGAGTGGAGGGCAGATCCATTGGGTAGAGTGGAGGGCAGATCCATTGGGTAGAGTGGAGGGCAGATCCATAGGGTAGAGTGGAGGGCAGATCCATAGGGTAGAGTGGAGGGCAGATCCATAGGGTAGAGTGGAGGGCAGATCCATAGGGTAGAGTGGAGGGCAGATCCATAGGGTAGAGTGGAGGGCAGATCCATAGGGTAGAGTGGAGGGCAGATCCATAGGGTAGAGTGGAGGGCAGATCCATAGGGTAGAGTGGAGGGCAGATCCATAGGGTAGAGTGGAGGGCAGATCCATAGGGTAGAGTGGAGGGCAGATCCATAGGGTAGAGTGGAGGGCAGATCCATAGGTTAGAGTGGAGGGCAGATCCATAGGTTAGAGTGGAGGGCAGAGTAGAGGGCAGATCCATAGGTTAGAGTGGAGGGCAGATCCATAGGTTAGAGTGGAGGGCAGATCCATAGGTTAGAGTGGAGGGCAGATCCATAGGGTAGAGTGGAGGACGGATCCATTACATTTACATTTAAGTCATTTAGCAGACGCTCTTATCCAGAGCGACTAGAGGGCAGATCCATAGGGTAGAGTGGAGGGCAGATCCATAGGGTAGAGTGGAGGGCAGATCCATAGGGTAGAGTGGAGGGCAGATCCATAGGGTAGAGTGGAGGGCAGATCCATAGGGTAGAGTGGAGGGCAGATCCATAGGTTAGAGTGGAGGGCAGATCCATAGGTTAGAGTGGAGGGCAGAGTAGAGGGCAGATCCATAGAGTAGAGTGGAGGGCAGATCCATAGGGTAGAGTGGAGGGCAGATCCATAGGGCAGAGTGGAGGGCAGATCCATAGGGCAGAGTGGAGGGCAGATCCATAGGGTAGAGTAGAGGGCAGATCCATAGGGTAGAGTAGAGGGCAGATCCATAGGGCAGAGTAGAGGGCAGATCCATAGGGCAGAGTAGAGGGCAGATCCATAGGGCAGAGTGGAGGGCAGATCCATAGGGCAGAGTGGAGGGCAGATCCATAGGGCAGAGTGGAGGGCAGATCCATAGGGCAGAGTGGAGGGCAGATCCATAGGTTATAGTGGAGGGCAGATCCATAGGGTAGAGTAGAGGGCAGATCCATAGGGTAGAGTAGAGGGCAGATCCATAGGGTAGAGTAGAGGGCAGATCCATAGGGTAGAGTAGAGGGCAGATCCATAGGTTAGAGTGGAGGGCAGATCCATAGGTTAGAGTGGAGGGCAGATCCATAGGTTAGAGTGGAGGGCAGATCCATAGGTTAGAGTGGAGGGCAGATCCATAGGGTAGAGTGGAGGACGGATCCATTACATTTACATTTAAGTCATTTAGCAGACGCTCTTATCCAGAGCGACTAGAGGGCAGATCCATAGGGTAGAGTGGAGGGCAGATCCATAGGGTAGAGTGGAGGGCAGATCCATAGGGTAGAGTGGAGGGCAGATCCATAGGGCAGAGTGGAGGGCGGATCCATAGGGCAGAGTGGAGGGCGGATCCATAGGGCAGAGTGGAGGGCGGATCCATAGGGCAGAGTGGAGGGCAGATCCATAGGTTAGAGTGGAGGGCAGATCCATAGGGTAGAGTGGAGGGCGGATCCATAGGGTAGAGTGGAGGGCGGATCCATAGGGCAGAGTGGAGGGCGGATCCATAGAGTAGAGTGGAGGGCAGATCCATAGGGCAGAGTAGAGGGCAGATCCATAGAGTAGAGTGGAGGGCAGATCCATAGGGTAGAGTGGAGGGCAGATCCATAGGGTAGAGTGGAGGGCAGATCCATAGGGTAGAGTGGAGGGCAGATCCATAGGGTAGAGTGGAGGGCAGATCCATAGGGCAGAGTGGAGGGCAGATCCATAGGGCAGAGTGGAGGGCAGATCCATAGGGCAGAGTGGAGGGCAGATCCATAGGGCAGAGTGGAGGGCAGATCCATAGGGTAGAGTGGAGGGCAGATCCATAGGGCAGAGTGGAGGGCAGATCCATAGGGCAGAGTGGAGGGCAGATCCATAGGGCAGAGTGGAGGGCAGATCCATAGGTTATAGTGGAGGGCAGATCCATAGGGCAGAGTGGAGGGCATATCCATAGGTTATAGTGGAGGGCAGATCCATAGGTTATAGTGGAGGGCAGATCCATAGGGTAGAGTAGAGGGCAGATCCATAGGGCAGAGTAGAGGGCAGATCCATAGGTTAGAGTGGAGGGCAGATCCATAGGTTAGAGTGGAGGGCAGATCCATAGGTTAGAGTGGAGGGCAGATCCATAGGGTAGAGTGGAGGACGGATCCATTACATTTACATTTAAGTCAGGGCAGACGCTCTTATCCAGAGCGACTAGAGGGCAGATCCATAGGGTAGAGTGGAGGGCAGATCCATAGGGTAGAGTGGAGGGCAGATCCATAGGGTAGAGTGGAGGGCAGATCCATAGGGTAGAGTGGAGGGCAGATCCATAGGGTAGAGTGGAGGGCAGATCCATAGGGTAGAGTGGAGGGCAGATCCATAGGGTAGAGTGGAGGGCAGATCCATAGGGTAGAGTGGAGGGCAGATCCATAGGGCAGAGTGGAGGGCAGATCCATAGGGCAGAGTGGAGGGCAGATCCATAGGGCAGAGTAGAGGGCAGATCCATAGGGTAGAGTAGAGGGCAGATCCATAGAGTAGAGTGGAGGGCAGATCCATAGGGTAGAGTGGAGGGCAGATCCATAGGGTAGAGTGGAGGGCAGATCCATAGGGTAGAGTGGAGGGCAGATCCATAGGTTAGAGTGGAGGGCAGATCCATAGGTTAGAGTGGAGGGCAGATCCATAGGGTAGAGTGGAGACGGATCCATTACATTTACATTTAAGTCATTTAGCAGACACTCTTATCCAGAGTGGAGGGCAGATCCATAGGGTAGAGTGGAGGGCAGATCCATAGGGTAGAGTGGAGGGCAGATCCATAGGGCAGAGTGGAGGGCAGATCCATAGGTTAGAGTGGAGGGCAGATCCATAGGGTAGAGTGGAGAGCAGGTCCATAGGGTAGAGTGGAGGGCAGATCCATAGGTTAGAGTGGAGGGCAGATCCATAGGTTAGAGTGGAGGGCAGATCCATAGGTTAGAGTGGAGGGCAGATCCATAGGTTAGAGTGGAGGGCAGATCCATTGGGTAGAGTGGAGGGCAGATCCATAGGGTAGAGTGGAGGGCAGATCCATAGGGTAGAGTGGAGGGCAGATCCATAGGGTAGAGTGGAGGGCAGATCCATAGGGTAGAGTGGAGGGCAGATCCATAGGGTAGAGTGGAGGGCAGATCCATAGGGTAGAGTGGAGGGCAGATCCATAGGGTAGAGTGGAGGGCAGATCCATAGGTTAGAGTGGAGGGCAGATCCATAGGTTAGAGTGGAGGGCAGAGTAGAGGGCAGATCCATAGAGTAGAGTGGAGGGCAGATCCATAGGGTAGAGTGGAGGGCAGATCCATAGGGTAGAGTGGAGGGCAGATCCATAGGGTAGAGTGGAGGGCAGATCCATAGGGTAGAGTGGAGGGCAGATCCATAGGGCAGAGTGGAGGGCAGATCCATAGGGCAGAGTGGAGGGCAGATCCATAGGGTAGAGTGAGGGCAGATCCATGAGGGCAGATCCATAGGGCAGAGTGGAGGGCAGATCCATAGGGCAGAGTGGAGGGCAGATCCATAGGGCAGAGTGGAGGGCAGATCCATAGGTTATAGTGGAGGGCAGATCCATAGGTTATAGTGGAGGGCAGATCCATAGGGTAGAGTAGAGGGCAGATCCATAGGGCAGAGTAGAGGGCAGATCCATAGGTTAGAGTGGAGGGCAGATCCATAGGTTAGAGTGGAGGGCAGATCCATAGGTTAGAGTGGAGGGCAGATCCATAGGGTAGAGTGGAGGACGGATCCATTACATTTACATTTAAGTCATTTAGCAGACGCTCTTATCCAGAGCGATCCATAGGGTAGAGTGGAGGGCAGATCCATAGGGTAGAGTGGAGGGCAGATCCATAGGGGGTAGCAGTGGAGGGCAGATCCATAGGGCAGAGTGGAGGGCGGATCCATAGGGCAGAGTGGAGGGCGGATCCATAGGGCAGAGTGGAGGGCGGATCCATAGGGCAGAGTGGAGGGCGGATCCATAGGGCAGAGTGGAGGGCGGATCCATAGGTTAGAGTGGAGGGCGGATCCATAGGTTAGAGTGGAGGGCGGATCCATAGGGTAGAGTGGAGGGCGGATCCATAGGGCAGAGTGGAGGGCGGATCCATAGGGCAGAGTGGAGGGCGGATCCATAGGGCAGAGTGGAGGGCGGATCCATAGGGCAGAGTGGAGGGCGGATCCATAGGGCAGAGTGGAGGGCGGATCCATAGGGCAGAGTGGAGGGGATCCATAGGGCAGAGTGGAGGGAAGATCCATAGGGCAGAGTGGAGGGCGGATCCATAGGTTAGAGTGGAGGGCGGATCCATAGGGCAGAGTGGAGGGCGGATCCATAGGGCAGAGTGGAGGGCTGATCCATAGGGCAGAGTGGAGGGCAGATCCATAGGGCAGAGTGGAGGGAAGATCCATAGGGCAGAGTGGAGGGCAGATCCATAGGTTAGAGTGGAGGGCAGATCCATAGGGTAGAGTGGAGGGCAGATCCATAGGTTAGTGGAGATCCATAGGGTAGAGTGGAGGGCAGATCCATAGGTTAGAGTGGAGGGCAGATCCATAGGTTAGAGTGGAGGGCAGATCCATAGGGTAGAGTGGAGAGCAGGTCCATAGGGTAGAGTGGAGGGCAGATCCATAGGTTAGAGTGGAGGGCAGATCCATAGGTTAGAGTGGAGGGCAGATCCATAGGTTAGAGTGGAGGGCAGATCCATAGGTTAGAGTGGAGGGCAGATCCATAGGGTAGAGTGGAGGGCGGATCCATAGGGCAGAGTGGAGGGCGGATCCATAGGGCAGAGTGGAGGGCGGATCCATAGGGCAGAGTGGAGGGCGGATCCATAGGGCAGAGTGGAGGGCGGATCCATAGGGCAGAGTGGAGGGCGGATCCATAGGGCAGAGTGGAGGGCAGATCCATAGGGCAGAGTGGAGGGCAGATCCATAGGGTAGAGTGGAGGGCAGATCCATAGGGTAGAGTGGAGGGCAGATCCATAGGTTAGAGTGGAGGGCAGATCCATAGGTTAGAGTGGAGGGCAGATCCATAGGTTAGAGTGGAGGGCAGATCCATAGGTTAGAGTGGAGGGCAGATCCATAGGTTAGAGTGGAGGGCAGATCCATAGGGTAGAGTGGAGAGCAGGTCCATAGGGTAGAGTGGAGGGCAGATCCATAGGTTAGAGTGGAGGGCAGATCGGGTTCGTCAACAACAACAAAAATAAACAAGTGCATTCTAAATAAACAATACATATGGGACCCGGAATATCATATATCTGCCCAAGTCACCTTTAGGAGAGGGCGGTAGAAAGCTAGCCCTGACCACAGCCAGTCTGTGTGTTATGTCTGGTAGTGGGAAACTAGTAGAATGGTGACCCATCCCGCCACAGGTTCTGGATGGGAGCCGTGGTCATGATAATTCACTCTTGACAGACTTAACATGCATGTCATAGCTACCACACATTTGGTTCTGGTTTCTGATGTTGCTCCTTCCCTATACACTCAGCTCCAATGGGATAACTGTATTATCCACAGCACAGAGACCCTTTCCGATTCTGATAGGTCAGGGATGTCTCTCTATAGCTTCTGATGGGTCAGGGTGGGCGTCACTCAAAACATAGTGTCCAATTGGGCAATGGAGATACCGAAGTTCTCCTTTTGACCAATCAGAAACAAATTAAAATAACATAAACATCTACTTTTTTTCTGAATCTACATCAAGCTGTCCTTTTTAACCCCAAAACTTAAAGAATTATCAGACAGAATATTGGCAAAATCCATTATACAGTTTTACTTTTAATCACTACATTGATCATGACAGAGGCATATATCATACAAATGAAGGTTCTGTGTTTGGCTGATGGTAAGGAGACTGTTATGATACTGTGTTTGGCTGATGGTAAGGAGACTGTTATGATACTGTGTTTGGCTGATGGTAAGGAGGTTGTTAAGAGTAAAGAGGAACGGTCCAACTACAGAAAATGTTTGGGTGAGGTTATTGCTGCCGAAGGAGGGTCAACCAGTTCTTAAATACAAAGGTTTCACATACTTTTCCCACCCTGCACTGTGAATGTTTACACGGTGTGTTCAATAAAGACATGAAAACGTATAATTGTTTGTGCGTTATTAGTTTAAGCAGACTGTTTGTCCTGTTGTGACCTAGATGAAGATCAAATTTACGACCAATTTATGCAGAAATCCAGGTCATTGAAAGGGTTCACATACGTCCTCTGTATATCAGTGTGAATGCTAACAATATATTTGCATATTGAAGCAATTACTGTTCAAAAACATTTACTACAAAATGTACTATGTATAGTAAATATAGGATAGGTCTACATGTTTCTATAGACTCTTTAACAAACTATTACGGACTAACATAGGAGTTGACAACGCAATACATAAAATACCATAAATACACAGCTTCAAGAAACCACATAATTTAGCCATGGAGCCCATTCTGATTGGCCAGTGAGGGGTCAACAAGCCTTCGACATTCTGTAGCATCAACTTGTTCATTCATCAAAACCCAGCCCTTATGCACCACCGCCTGCCATCAAACCCAGCCCTTATGCACCACCGCCTGCCATCAAACCCAGCCCTTATGCACCACCGCCTGCCATCAAACCCAGCCCTTATGCACCACCTCCTGCCATCAAAACCCAGCCCTTATGCACCACCGCCTGCCATCAAAACCCAGCCCTTATGCACCACCAGCCCTGCCACCGCCTGCCACCAAAACCCAAAACCCAGCCCTTATGCACCACCGCCTGCCATCCGCCTTATGCCACCATCAAACCCAGCCCTTATGCACCACCACCGCCTTATGCCACCGCCTGCCATCAAACCCAGCCCTTATGCACCACCGCCTGCCATCAAAACCCAGCCCTTATGCACCACCGCCTGCTATCAAAACCCAGCCCTTATGCACCACCGCCTGCTATCAAAACCCAGCCCTTATGCACCACCGCCTGCCATCAAAACCCAGCCCTTATGCACCACCGCCTGCTACTGAGACGATCATTCTGGTTATGAAAATAGGCAAAAATATTTCTGACACGCCCCCGAACCTGTAGCCCTCGCTACAGTGGTTAGATTTACCATTGAGTTTTATTAAAATAAAGTCCATAGTCTCTGTTGAGGACAATGATGTGTCCATGTGAGCAATACGTTGTCTCTTTATCACATTGGCTGATATCAACAGACAGACCTGTTCATTTGGACTCTAGCCTTGGATGGTTTGAAGCAGCAATTGAAGTTCAAGATTTATACAAATATTTCATATGTTTTTCCCTTTAATATGTTAATCTCTCCAGTTCTAAAACTCCCATGCCTCCTCAACTTGTTTGAGGTAATCCTCATCCAGGGGGTTGTCTGGGCACTTCTGCCCGTTGTTAGGAGGCCTGACCTGGTTATAGCGACTCCAGTCCCCCTTACAGATGATCCAGGGCAGGACGTCAACCTTGTAGTGGAGGTCAGCAGAGAACTCGTTGCTGATGAGGTTGGGTGTTCCTGCTCCTTTACCCCGGGTGATTAGCTTCATGTTGTCATTGTAGCAGCAGTGCTGTGCGGCCAGAGTAGTGGACTCTAGAGTTAACATGGAGCGGATGCAGTACCGGGCCGTGGGTTTGTAGATCTCTAGTCTCTCCTTGGGGCCGCTGGCGTCTTTCCAGCGGAAGGCCCGGCGTGTGGCGGGGTCGGGGACGTCGGCCGTGCTGTAGGCCACCTCGGTGGGGTAGGAGCAGGGGCAGCTGGGGAGGTCGTTGGACACTTTGGTCATGTATTTCCTCAGGAACTCAGACTTACAGTTCATCCAGCGTTCACAGCTGTCTGGGTCTAGAAGACATTAGAGACGGAGACAGAGTTAGTCTGGATCTCTCCCTACAGCTGTCTGTGTCTAGAAGACATTAGAGACAGAGACAGAGTTAGTCTGGATCTCTCCCTACAGCTGTCTGGGTCTAGAAGACAGAGACAGAGACAGAGTTAGTCTGGATCTCTCCCTACAGCTGTCTGGGTCTAGAAGACATTAGAGACAGAGACAGAGTTAGTCTGGATCTCTCCCTACAGCTGTCTGTGTCTAGAAGACATTAGAGACAGAGTTAGTCTGGACAGAGTTAGTCTGGATCTCTCCCTACAGCTGTCTGTGTCTAGAAGACATTAGAGACAGAGACAGAGTTAGTCTGGATCTCTCCCTACAGCTGTCTGTGTCTAGAAGACATTAGAAGACATTAGAGACAGAGACAGAGAGAGTTAGTCTGGATCTCTCCCTACAGCTGTCTGTGTCTAGAAGACATTAGAGACAGAGACAGAGTTAGTCTGGATCCCTCCCTACGGCTGTCTGTGTCTAGAAGACATTAGAGACAGAGACAGAGTTAGTCTGGATCTCCCTACAGCTGTCTGTGTCTAGAAGACATTAGAGACAGAGACAGAGTTAGTCTGGATCTCTCCCTACAGCTGTCTGTGTCTAGAAGACATTAGAGACAGAGACAGAGTTAGTCTGGATCTCTCCCTACAGCTGTCTGTGTCTAGAAGACATTAGAGACAGAGACAGAGTTAGTCTGGATCTCTCCCTACAGCTGTCTGTGTCTAGAAGACATTAGAGACAGAGACAGAGTTAGTCTGGATCTCTCCCTACAGCTGTCTGTGTCTAGAAGACATTAGAGACAGAGACAGAGACAGAGTTAGTCTGGATCTCTCCCTACAGCTGTCTGTGTCTAGAAGACATTAGAGACAGAGACAGAGACAGAGTTAGTCTGGATCTCTCCCTACAGCTGTCTGGGTCTAGAAGACATTAGAGACAGAGACAGAGTTAGTCTGGATCTCTCCCTACGGCTGTCTGTGTCTAGAAGACATTAGAGACAGAGACAGAGTTAGTCTGGATCTCTCCCTACAGCTGTCTGTGTCTAGAAGACATTAGAGACAGAGACAGAGACAGAGTTAGTCTGGATCTCTCCCTACAGCTGTCTGTGTCTAGAAGACATTAGAGACAGAGACAGAGTTAGTCTGGATCTCTCCCTACAGCTGTCTGGGTCTAGAAGACATTAGAGACAGAGACAGAGTTAGTCTGGATCTCTCCCTACAGCTGTCCGTGTCTAGAAGACATTAGAGACAGAGTTAGTCTGGATCTCTCCCTACAGCTGTCTGTGTCTAGAAGACATTAGAGACAGACAGAGTTAGTCTGGATCTCTCCCTACAGCTGTCTGTGTCTAGAAGACATTAGAGACAGAGACAGAGTTAGTCTGGATCTCTCCCTACAGCTGTCTGTGTCTAGAAGACATTAGAGACAGAGACAGAGTTAGTCTGGATCTCTCCCTACAGCTGTCTGTGTCTAGAAGACATTAGAGACAGAGACCGAGTTAGTCTGGATCTCTCCCTACAGCTGTCTGTGTCTAGAAGACATTAGAGACAGAGTTAGTCTGGATCTCTCCCTACAGCTGTCTGTGTCTAGAAGACATTAGAGACAGAGACAGAGTTAGTCTGGATCCCTCCCTACGGCTGTCTGTGTCTAGAAGACATTAGAGACAGAGACAGAGTTAGTCTGGATCTCTCCCTACAGCTGTCTGTGTCTAGAAGACATTAGAGACAGAGACAGAGTTAGTCTGGATCTCTCCCTACAGCTGTCTGTGTCTAGAAGACATTAGAGACAGAGACAGAGTTAGTCTGGATCTCTCCCTACAGCTGTCTGTGTCTAGAAGACATTAGAGACAGAGACAGAGACAGAGTTAGTTAGTCTGGATCTCTCCCTACAGCTGTCTGTGTCTAGAAGACATTAGAGACAGAGACAGAGTTAGTCTGGATCTCTCCCTACAGCTGTCTGGGTCTAGAAGACATTAGAGACAGAGACAGAGTTAGTCTGGATCTCTCCCTCTGTCTGTGTCCCATTAGAGACAGAGACAGTCTGATCTCTCCCTACAGCTGTCTGTGTCTAGAAGACATTAGAGACAGAGACAGAGACAGAGTTAGTCTGGATCTCTCCCTACAGCTGTCTGTGTCTAGAAGACATTAGAGACAGAGACAGAGACAGAGTTAGTCTGGATCTCTCCCTACAGCTGTCTGGGTCTAGAAGACATTAGAGACAGAGACAGAGTTAGTCTGGATCTCTCCCTACAGCTGTCTGGGTCTAGAAGAGACAGAGTTAGTTAGTCTGGATCTCTCCCTACAGCTGTCTGGGTCTAGAAGACATTAGAGACAGAGACAGAGTTAGTCTGGATCTCTCCCTACAGCTGTCTGTGTCTAGAAGACATTAGAGACAGAGACGGAGTTAGTCTGGATCTCTTCCTACAGCTGTCTGTGTCTAGAAGACATTAGAGACAGAGACAGAGTTAGTCTGGATCTCTCCCTACAGCTGTCTGTGTCTAGAAGACATTAGAGACAGAGACAGAGTTAGTCTGGATCTCTCCCTACAGCTGTCTGTGTCTAGAAGACATTAGAGACAGAGACAGAGTTAGTTAGTCTGGATCTCTCCCTACAGCTGTCTGGGTCTAGAAGACATTAGAGACAGAGACAGAGTTAGTCTGGATCTCTCCCTACAGCTGTCTGGGTCTAGAAGACATTAGAGACAGAGACAGAGTTAGTCTGGATCTCTCCCTACAGCTGTCTGTGTCTAGAAGACATTAGAGACAGAGACAGAGTTAGTCTGGATCTCTCCCTACAGCTGTCTGTGTCTAGGGACATTAGAGACAGAGACAGAGTTAGTTAGTCTGGATCTCTCCCTACAGCTGTCTGTGTCTAGAAGACATTAGAGACAGAGACAAAGTTAGTTAGTCTGGATCTCTCCCTACAGCTGTCTGTGTCTAGAAGACATTAGAGACAGAGACAGAGTTAGTCTGGATCTCTCCCTACAGCTGTCTGTGTCTAGAAGACATTAGAGACAGAGACAGAGTTAGTTAGTCTGGATCTCTCCCTACAGCTGTCTGTGTCTAGAAGACATTAGAGACAGAGACAGAGTTAGTTAGTCTGGATCTCTCCCTACAGCTGTCTGGGTCTAGAAGACAGAGACAGAGACTGAGTTAGTCTGGATCTCTCCCTACAGCTGTCTGGGTCTAGAAGAGACAGAGTTAGTTAGTCTGGATCTCTCCCTACAGCTGTCTGTGTCTAGAAGACATTAGAGACAGAGACAGAGTTAGTCTGATCTCTCCCTTGTCTGGTCTAGAAGACATTAGAGACAGAGACAGATCAGCTGTCTGTGTCTAGAAGACATTAGAGACAGAGACAGAGTTAGTCTGGATCTCTCCCTACGGCTGTCTGTGTCTAGAAGACATTAGAGCGACAGAGTTAGTCTATTGGGACCAGATAGAGACAGAGCGTGTTGGATCTCTCCCTACAGCTGTTGGGACCAGAGACAGAGAGTTAGTCTGGATCTCTCGCTCTCTTCCCCTCTCGCTCGGTCCCTTTATTTCATTGTTATTGGTTTGGACCAGATCAGACATAGCAGTGTGTTATTGGGACCATGTTAGATCACAGAGTGTGCTGATTGGGACCAGATGGCAGAGCAGGTTATTGGGACCAGATCACAGAGTGTGCTATTGGGACCAGATCACAGAGTGTGTTATTGGGACCAGATCACAGAGCGTGTTATTGGGACCAGATCACAGAGCGTGTTATTGGGACCAGATCACAGAGCGTGTTATTGGGACCAGATCACAGAGCGTGTTATTGGGACCAGATCACAGAGCGTGTTATTGGGACCAGATCACAGAGCGTGTTATTGGGACCAGATCACAGAGCGTGTTATTGGGACCAGATCACAGAGCGTGTTATTGGGACCAGATCACAGAGCGTGTTATTGGGACCAGATCACAGAGTGTGTTATTGGGACCAGATCACAGAGTGTTATTGGGACCAGATCACAGAGGGACCAGATCACAGAGCGTGTTATTGGGACCAGATCACAGAGCGTGTTATTGGGACCAGATCACAGAGCATGTTATTGGGACCAGATCACAGGGCAGTTTGCTGTGTTCTTCCTCTGCTCTTTCTCCTCCTCCATCCCAGTGAAGAAATGTGGCCCAGTGAAGGTCTGAGGAATGATAAGCAGGCCCAGTGAAGGTCTGAGGAATGATAAGCAGGCCCAGTGAAGGTCTGAGGAATGATAAGCAGGCCCAGTGAAGGTCTGAGGAATGATAAGCAGGCCCAGTGAAGGTCTGAGGAATGATAAGCAAGCCCAGTGAAGGTCTGAGGAATGATAAGCAGGCCCAGTGAAGGTCTGAGGAATGATAAGCAGGCCCAGTGAAGGTCTGAGGAATGATAAGCAGGCCCAGTGAAGGTCTGAGGAATGATAAGCAGGCCCAGGAAGGCTGAATTGTGCAGGGTGGACCATAGAAATACAATGACAAGAGCAGTAATTCCCACTAAAAATCAATGGACTGTGCAGAGTTGGAGTTAAGTCGATTACATTTTAGTAGAATCAGGACGTAAATGGAAATTGAGACTGAAAATACATGGAATTGACTGAATCGACATGGGATCCCAACCCTGAGTTGGACACTAAATGCTAAATAGAATCATGTTTGAAGAACCTGACACATAGCTAGAGGGATGTAGCTCAGTTGGTAGAGCATGGCACTTGTAATGCCAGGATAGTGGGTTTGATTCCCGGGACCACCCATACGTAGAATGTATGCACACATGACTAAGTCGCTTTGGATAAAAGCGTCTGCTAAATGGCATATATTATATTATTATTATAAAGAGGGAGGAGTCTTACCGACACCAAAGAGCTCTGTAGCGTTGAACTCATCGGTTCCAGCCAGTAGACTGACCTCAGTGGCGGCTGTCTTAAACACATCTTCAATACCTTTAGACAGAGACAATACCTTTAGACAGAGACAATACCTTTAGACAGAGACAATACCTTTAGACAGAGACCATACCTTTAGACAGAGACCAATAATAATGATAATAATAACTGCACACAGAGACATGGTCAGTGAATGATGTAACAGACGAGCTTATCACTTCTACATCTATAATAAAGCGCTGGTCTGCCTTCTTAACAACACTATCAACAAAGGCAAGTCTTACAGGCCCCTAGTTGTCGCACCTAGACTACTGTTCAGTCGTGTGGTCAGGTGCCACAAACAGGGCAGCACGGCGAGCTCTTAAATGTACCAGGAGAGTGGCCATGAATAATATGCATGTCAATCTCTCCTGGCTCGAAGGAGAGAGATTGATTTCATCACTACTTGTATTTGTGTGAAGTATTGACGTGTTGAATGCACTGAGCTGTCTGTTTTAAACTACTGGCTCACAGCTCAGACACCCATGCATACCCCACAAGACATGCCACCAGAGGTCTCTTCACAGTCCCCAAGTCCAGAACAGACTATGGGAGGTGCACAGTATATAGAGCCATGACTACATGGAACTCTATTCCACAGTACTACATAGAGCCATGACTACATGGAACTCTATTCCACAGTACTACATAGAGCCATGACTACATGGAACTCTATTCCACAGTACTACATAGAGCCATGACTACATGGAACTCTATTCCACAGTACTACATAGAGCCATGACTACATGGAACTCTATTCCACAGTACTACATAGAGCCAGAGCCATTGACTACATAGAGGAACATGGAACTCTATTCCACAGTACTACATAGAGCCATGACTACATGGAACTCTATTCCACAGTACTACATAGAGCCATGACTACATGGAACTCTATTCCACAGTACTACATAGAGCCATGACTACATGGAACTCTGGAACTCTATTCCACAGTACTACATAGAGCCATGACTACATGGAACTCTATTCCACAGTACTACATAGAGCCATGACTACATGTAACTCTATTCCACAGTACTACATAGAGCCATGACTACATGGAACTCTATTCCACATCAGGTAACTGATGCAGCAGTAGAGTCAGATTTTAAAACCAGATAAAATACACCTTATGGAACAGTAGAGACAGTGAAGAGACACACACGTACACATGGATTTTGTAGATATGTGGTAATACAATAGTGGCCTGAGGAAACACAATGAGTTGTGAAAAGTATTGTCATGTTTTAAATTGTATATAACTGCCTTAATGTTGTTGGATAACCGGGAAGAGTAGCTGCTGCCTTGGCAGGAACTAATGGGGATCCATAATAAACCCCAGGAAGAGTAGCTGCTGCCTTGGCAGGAACTAATGGGGGATCCATAATAAACCCAGGAAGAGTAGCTGATGCCTTGGCAGGAACTAATGGGGATCTATAATAAACCCCAGGAAGAGTAGCTGCTGCCTTGACAGGAACTAATGGGGATCTATAATAAACCCAGGAATAGTAGCTGCTGCCTTGACAGGAACTGATGGGGATCCATAATAAACCCCAGGAAGAGTAGCTGCTGCCTTGACAGGAACTAATGGGGATCCATAATAAACCCAGGAATAGTAGCTGCTGTCTTGACAGGAACTAATGGGGATCCATAATAAACCCCAGGAATAGTAGCTGCTGCCTTGACAGGAACTAATGGGGATCCATAATAAACCCCAGGAAGAGTAGATGCTGCCTTGGTAAATGCTACAGTTGTCGATTCAAGTAGAAAACACCTTTAAAAGAACATTTAACTGATGGGATTCACTAGGAACCAAACACAACCAAATGAGGACCTACCTGAATTTGTCCAATATAAACTCTTGCTTTCATCACAACTGTTTTCTACGGTTTGGACTAATAATTACAACCCTGGATCCACACACACACACACACACACACACACACACACACACACACACCCTCCCTCCTTACCTGGGCAGGGTGGCATGTCACAGGTGCGTGACTCTGTGGCGCTGCAGGCGTAACCACATGACCTGATCCTCTTCTGGTTCCCGTTCCCACAGGTTACACTGCATGGAGACCAGTTACTCCAGCCACCGTCTCCATCTATATAGTCTGGAGTGGGGGGGGGCAGAAAAAGAGCAAGAGATAGAGAAACAGAGAGAGAGAAACAGAGAGAGAAAGAGAGGGAGAGAGAGGGAGAAGGTGAACGTGGGAAACAGAGAAAACACTGTCAATATAAGGCAGTACACCGAGTAGCCAGCCAAATAGAAAAGGTAGCTAGCCAGGGCAATCTGGGCTGTCTAAGTGGTTGTCTAATATTGTTTTCGAACAAGCTCTCTTTTGGTCTGATAAATTCTAACGCCTTGATTCCATCCTAAATCCACAGCTAAATGTTTAAATACTTTAATGAGTTTACAGATTGGTGACTGAATTCGGTGTTAGTTGTTTTGGCTATGGTCCAGGTCTTTATGTTCAGGACTATTTTCTAAGTAAGAAAACATTAATCCTTTAACATTAAATCCATCTTCTCTTGAGATTAAAGTCACATGTACAGTTTTACTGCAAGATATATTGAAGATATGAATTGAAGATATGAATTGAAGATATGAATTGAAGATATGAATTGAAGATATGAATTGAAGATATGAATTGAAGATATGAATTGAAGATATGAATTGCCACAATTTGTTTTTTATATTATGCATTTATTTATTTATTTTTATTTATTTTTAAAATATCAGTTAAAATCACCGAAGGAATTTCAGTATTTTCGAATCTCTTCGTGAATGGCAGTATGTCATTTATTCATAAAATGTATTGTTTAGCAACTGAGCTACAGATTTGTTCTTGAAGAGTAAGAGCTAACTTCCAGAAGAATGACAGCTGATGTGTTTAAAATGATGCCACGTCTGCAACTGTAGGAGTTGAGAAATAAACGTGATAGCACCGGAAAGCTGAAATCTCCCTCTTTTTAATGATGGCAATTAAACGTCTGTCTGATTTCCTGTTTGGCACACATTTTGATGGCAGAGGACAAGTACACGTGGGCAGGTCTAGCGTATATAATAAGGTCTAGCGTATATAATAAGGTCTAGCGTATATAATAAGGTCTAGCGTATATAATAAGGTCTAGCGTATATAATAAGGTCTAGCGTATATAATAAGGTCTAGCGTATATAATAAGGTCTAGCGTATATAATAAGGTCTAGCGTATATAATAAGGTCTAGCGTATATAATAAGGTCTAGCGTATATAATAAGGTCTAGCGTATATAATAAGGTCTAGCGTATATAATAAGGTCTAGCGTATGCGTATTCAAAGTGCGCCTCAGCAGATTTTTTTTTTCATGTTCGATATTCTTTCAAATGAAAAGAAGCTGTGTCAATTTATGAAGTGGGAAAAAAAAGTTGCCGGAAAATAAGTTTGTGACCGTCTGTTTAGTCTACGGGAAAAACACTGAGAAGGCTGCAGACACATTGAGCTTTTCTGTACAAAAATACGGGTTCAGATTAGAGGATAGGGGTTAATAGTCAGTAGCTGGTGGCTATTCAGGGCAGGAGGCGGACGAGGGAGATCCTCTGAGATGAGTCCAACGAGGAACTTGATATTTTTGACCGTCTCCGTGGTAACCCCGTTGATGAGGATGGGGGTGTGTCCAGCCTGGTTGATCCACAATCAGATCCTTTGTATTGCTGATGTTGCGGAAGAGGTTGTTGACTTGGCACCACGTCCGTCAGAGTGGCTCCTGACCCCTCCTGTCTCAGCCTCCAGTATTTATGCTGCAGTAGTTTTGTGTCGGGGGGCTAGGGTCAGTTTGTTTATCTGGAGTAAATTTGATTTGATTTGATTTGAGTGGCTGTCTAGTCGTTGTTGGTGATCAGGCCTACTACTGTCATGTCGTCAGCCAACTTGATAATGGAGTTGGAACTGTGAGGCCAGTCAGTTGTGGATATACAGGGAGTAAAAGAGGGGACTGAGGACACACCCTTGTGGGGCCCCTGAGTTGATAATCAGTGTCGGAGGGAATTTTGCCTACCTTCCCCACCTTGGGGTGGACTGTCAGGAAGTCCAGGACCCAGTTGCATAGGGAGGAGTTCAGACCCAGGGCCGTATGCTTTGTGCTAAGAAGACACTATGGTATTGAAAGCAGAGCTTTAGTCGAAGAAAAGCATCCTCACATATGCATTCCTTTTGTCCAGGTGGGTGAGGGCAGTGTGCGGTAATATGTCGATTGTTTCGTTCGTGGATCTGTCAGGGCAGTAGATGAATTGGAGAGGGTTGAGTGTGTCAGGGAGGGAGGAGGTGATATGGTCTTTGATTAGCCTCTCTAAGCACTTCATGATGAAGGAAGTGAGGGCTACGGGTCATTTCGGTTACTTTCACGGGCACTGGGATGATAGTGGACATCTTGAAGCAGGTGGGGATAACGGCCTTCACTAGAGAGATATTGAAATGTCAGAGAACAAAACAGCCAGCTGGTCTGTACATGCTCAGGAGGACACGGCTAGAGATGCCATCTGGCCCGGCAGACCTTAAGTGAGGGTTTGAAAGAGTTCCATACGTCCTCTGTGGAAACCGTCAGTACGTAGCTCTCATTATCCTCAAGGGGCTTCGGCTGCTCAGTCGTTGTTGTGCTTGAAGTGTGAGAAAAAGGTGTTTAGCTCATCTGGTAGGGTGGTGTTGGTGACAGCGATGTAGCTAACTTTCTTTTTGTATTCCGTGATCGTTAGGAGCCCATTCCACATGACCGACCCGCTGAATTGTACATACACACACTTTCTTTACACCAAATGCAAACATAAGAACAACTTACAGACTAAAACAAAGATTACATCTCCTCTGTCCAGACCCACATGCTCCATTCCTAGTACCTGGTCACTCCTCCATCCCCCAGTGTGGTCGTAGTCTAACTATAGTCCAGGGCAGAGTGAGTGAGTTTCAGTTTTATCAATTACAATATAATATAATAATATACCTGGAAGTATTTGGCAAGAAAATAGATTTTCCAGGAAAGCTTCTGACGCAACACAACTTAATGTGCTGCTTTGCCAAGTTCTACCTTGGGAGGTCGGTGGGTCCTGGGCACTTAACTCTCTGTAATACTCTCAAATGAAGTGTAAAAAAAATACTCGTCTTGGCACAAGTCACATTCAAATGAGTCCTGCTTTTTTCTGACTGTTAATGTGTTGTTTGGAAATGGAGCTGAAATGGCAATAAATTCCCTTTCGTTCCAATGATGAAGTCTAATAAAAATACATGGAAACATTTCCTCTGGCTGAACTGAGTACTAAACTATTACATTAAACGTATGGCACACACGAGCGCACGTGCGCGCACACGCACATGCACACACACCAGCCCCTCACCACCTCACCAACATCTGCCACACATTGTCTTAATTTCACAGATTAAAGTCTAGATAGCAGCGTAGCCCCTTCCTCTACCCCCCTGCCACTACACCCCCATACACAAATTACACTTAAAGCGCACTAGTCACAGCTCTCACAGAAACACAGAACAGCCCACTCACAGCAGGACCAGCAGCACAGAACCATATTTTATGAGAGCGGGGTCATTTTTCATACAACCTTCCCACAATGTTCTGGGAAAGGTGCAGGATACCCAGCTAACACATAACGTTCTGAGAACCATATGTTTCTGATGTGGGAATTTCAGTACAACAGCATAACGTTTCCTACAGGTTTCCACATGGTTCCATTTAAAGTCATGTTCTCAGAACATTAAAATGTCCTATAAAAACAAGAAAACATTAGTAACGTTCAAAGACCTAAGATTCTAAGAATGTTATTTAAAAACATATACATTCCTCAGCGTCAACACATCTCGATCCTCTATTTTGTTAAGTGTGTTCAGGAGTGTTGGCCACGCCCACTATTTGGCCACACCTGATCTTAATGAGTGCTGGGTGGCAGGTAGCCTAGCGGGTTAAGATCGTTAGGCCGGTAACTGAAAGGTTGGCAGTTCGAATCTCTGAGCCGACTTGGTGAAAACTCTGACGATGTGCCCTTGAGCATGGCGCTTAACCCGAATTGCTCCTATAAGTCGCTCTGGATAAGAGTGTCTGCTAAATGATTAAAATGTAAATGTAGTGTGTCTCCTTTGAAATGTTTGAATAGACAAAAATGAACCTGTCATGCTAGTTCCATCCTGGTTGTTGCAGTGGACTGATTCCATGAATAGCGAATAGAAGATTCTAGGTTTGAATCTCACTGACGCTGTGCCGCAATAAAACAAAATAATAAGGTAATGAGCTTGCATGATAAATTCCTAAGAAAATGAATTATGTGTCAAATCGAATCAAATTTTAGTCACAAGTGCCAAATACAACAGGTGTAGACCTTTGTGAAATGCTTACTTACGAGCCCCAAACCAACAATGCAGTTTAACCTTTTTGTGATAGGGGGCAGCATTTTCACTTTTGGATGAATAGCGAACTGCCTCCTACTCTGACCCAGATGCTAATATATGCATATTATTATTACAATTGGATAGATAAACCTCTGAAGTTTCTAAAACTGTTTGAATGATGTCTGTGAGTATAACAGAACTCATATGGCAGGCGAAAACCTGAGAGAAATCCAACCAGAAAGTAGGACATCTGAGGTTTGTAGATTTTCAAAGCTTGGCCTACCGAATACACATTAAGATATGGATAGAGTTGCACTTCCTACAGCTGCCACTAAATGTCAACCGTCCTTTGAAACTTGAATGAGGATTCTGCTATAAAGGAGGGGCTCATTAGACCTCTGAGTCAGCAGTCTGGCAGAGAGCCTTGGCGCTCCCTACAGAGTTAACCTCTCGTAACTCTCGTAAGGAATACTCCGGTTGGAACATTATTGATGTTTTATGTTAAAAACATCCTAAAGATTGATTCCATACATTGTTTGACATGGATGATGGCCTGCACCTCGTGAAGATTTGTAAGTCGCTCTGGATAAGAGCGTCTGCTAAATGACTTAAATGTAAATGTAAATGTAAGATGGATTACTAGGCTGAACATGCTAACAACAAGTGGCTATTTGGACATAAATGATGGAACTTTATGGAACAAATCAGTCATTAATTGTCGAACTGGGATTCCTGGGAGTGCCTTCTGATGAAGATCATCAAAGGTAAGTGAATCATTATGGTGTTGTTCCTAACTTTGTTGATTCCAAAATGGCAGATATTCCTCTGGCTGTTTTGGGTTCTGAGGACCGTTCTCAGATTATGCTTTTTCTGTAGAGTAAAAAAAAATCTGACACATTAAAGAGAAGTCTATTTTTAATTCTATGAATAACACTTGTATCTTTTATCAATGTTTATTATGAGTATTTCTGCAAAATCACCAGATGTTTTGGAATCAAAACATTACTGCACGTCAGGCGCCAATGTAAACAGATGTTTTTATATAAATATGCACATTATCGAACAAAACACAGTGAGGGAAAAAAGTATTTGATCCCCTGCTGATTTTGTACTTTTGCCCACTGACAAAGAAATTATCCGTCTAATTTTAACCTCTTGCTCCTACCTGACACGCAGGCGTCCCATCTAGACATCTGGAAATGCAAATGCGCTACGCTAAATGCTAATAGTACTAGTTAAAACTCAAACGTTCATTAAAATACACATGCAGGGTATTGAATTAAAGGTACACTCGTTGTGAATCCAGGCAACAAGTCTTATTTTTAAAATGCTTTTCGGCGAAAGCATGAGAAGCTATTATCTGATAGCATGTAACACCCCAAAAGACCCGCAGGGGACGTAAACAAAATAATTAGCATAGTCGGCGCTACACAAACCGCACAAATAAAATATAAGACATTCATTACCTTTGACCATCTTCTTTGTTGGCACTCCTAGATGTCACTATTGGGTCTTTTTTTCGATTAAATCGGTCCATATATAGCCTAGATATCGATCTATGAAGACTGTGTGATAAACGGAAAAAAATAGCGTCTTATAACGTAACGTCATTTTCTTTTATTAAAAAAGTCGACAAACTTTCACAAAACACTTCGAAATACTTTTGTAATGCAACGTTAGGTATTAGTAAACGTTAATAAACGATCAAATGGATCACGAGGCGATGTATATTCTATAGGGGTACGTCTGGAAATAATGTCCGGTTAAATCTCAACCAAAATATCCGGTCCGAGACCTGAAGAAATGGGCTGTCTCTTCTTCGTTTGACCAAGAAACAAAGCCCAGGCAAATGACAAGACTGTTGACATCGTGTAGAAGCTGTAGGAATTGCAATCTCGGCTCCAGGTAATTTGCTTTCCCATAGACAATACATGCAATTTTCAGTGATCAGATTTTCCTGCGCTTTTCGATGAAACGCACGTTCTGTTATAGTCACAGCCGTGATTTAACCAGTTTTATAAACGTCTGAGTGTTTTCTATCCACACATACTAATCATATGCATATACTATATTCCTGGCATGAGCAGCAGGGCGCTGAAATGTTGCGCAATTTTTAACAGAATGTTCGAAAAAGTAGGGGGTAGGAGTAACAGGTTAATGGTATGTTTATTTGAACAGTGAGAGACAAATAACAACAACAACAATAAAAATCGATAAAAACGAATGTCAAAAATGTTATAAATTGATTCGCATTTTAATAAGGGAAATAAGTATTTGACCCCCTCTCAATCAGAAAGATGTCTGACCCCCAGGTGTCTTTTATACAGGTAACGAGCTGAGATTAGGAGCACATTCTCAACCTCTTGAAACTAGGAGGCACTATTTTCATTTTTGGAAAAATAACATCCCAAAGTAAATGGGCTATTTCTCAGGACCAGATGCGGGAATATGCATATAATTGACATCTTAGCACATTCTAAAGTTTCCAAAACTGTAAAAATATTGTCTGTGAGTATAACAGAACTGATATTGCAGGCGAAAGCCTGAGAAAAATCCAATCCCCTGTCTTTCTATGCATCTCTATTGCCCATTGAAGGGGATATCAACCAGATTCCTTTTCCATGGCTTCCCTAATGTGTCTACAGCCACTAGACATAGTTTCAGGCTTTTATTTTGAAAAATGAGCGTGAATGACAACATTGCGTCAGTGGTCAGGTGTGGTGACTCTCAGAGTGATTTGTGCATAATAGACAAAGCATTGTTCCTCTCGCTCCTACTGAAAAGCCAATTGTTTGCCATGTTTCTGTCGATATTATGGATTAATTTGGAGTTTTTTTCGGCGTTGTCATGACCGCAATGACAACATCCTCCAAAAATAACGATTGTCATTATGGCCAAACAGTTCTATTTTTGTTTCATCAGACCAGAGGACATTTCTCCAAAAAATACAATATTTGTCCCCATGTGCAGTTGCAAACCGAGGTCTGGCTTTTTATGGTGGTTTTGGAGCAGTGGCTTCTTCCTTGCTGAGTGTTATTAAAAAAGTAAAATAACCTACAATTTCCATTAATAAAAACCTCCCAGGAAAACCTTCAAGGAACCAAAGTAAAAGGTTCTCACAACCTCAAAATGAACGACCACAGACCTGGCTCAGTCTCTGCTGAGTGACAGTCAGTACCACAGACCTGGCTCAGTCTCTGCTGATTGACAGTCAGTACCACAGACCTGGCTCAGTCACTGCTGAGTGACAGTCAGTACTACAGACCTGGCTCAGTCTCTGCTGAGTGACAGTCAGTACCACAGACCTGGCTCAGTCTCTGCTGAGTGACAGTCAGTACTACAGACCTGGCTCAGTCTCTGCTGAGTGACAGTCAGTACCACAGACCTGGCTCAGTCACTGCTGAGTGACAGTCAGTACCACAGACCTGGCTCAGTCTCTGCTGAGTGACAGTCAGTACCACAGACCTGGCTCAGTCTCTGCTGAGTGACAGTCAGTACCACAGACCTGGCTCAGTCACTGCTGAGTGACAGTCAGTACCACAGACCTGGCTCAGTCACTGCTGAGTGACAGTCAGTACCACAGACCTGGCTCAGTCACTGCTGAGTGACAGTCAGTACCACAGACCTGGCTCAGTCACTGCTGAGTGACAGTCACTACTACAGACCTGGCTCAGTCACTGCTGAGTGACAGTCAGTACCACAGACCTGGCTCAGTCACTGCTGAGTGACAGTCAGTACCACAGACCTGGCTCAGTCACTGCTGAGTGACAGTCAGTACCACAGACCTGGCTCAGTCACTGCTGAGTGACAGTCAGTACCACAGACCTGGCTCAGTCACTGCTGAGTGACAGTCAGTACCACAGACCTGGCTCAGTCTCTGCTGAGTGACAGTCAGTACCACAGACCTGGCTCAGTCACTGCTGAGTGACAGTCAGTACCACAGACCTGGCTCAGTCACTGCTGAGTGACAGTCAGTACCACAGACCTGGCTCAGTCACTGCTGAGTGACAGTCAGTACCACAGACCTGGCTCAGTCACTGCTGAGTGACAGTCAGTACCACAGACCTGGCTCAGTCTCTGCTGAGTGACAGTCACTACTACAGACCTGGCTCAGTCACTGCTGAGTGACAGTCAGTACCACAGACCTGGCTCAGTCACTGCTGAGTGACAGTCAGTACCACAGACCTGGCTCAGTCTCTGCTGAGTGACAGTCACTACTACAGACCTGGCTCAGTCACTGCTGAGTGACAGTCAGTACCACAGACCTGGCTCAGTCACTGCTGAGTGACAGTCAGTACCACAGACCTGGCTCAGTCACTGCTGAGTGACAGTCAGTACCACAGACCTGGCTCAGTCACTGCTGAGTGACAGTCAGTACCACAGACCTGGCTCAGTCACTGCTGAGTGACAGTCAGTACCACAGACCTGGCTCAGTCACTGCTGAGTGACAGTCAGTACCACAGACCTGGCTCAGTCACTGCTGAGTGACAGTCAGTACCACAGACCTGGCTCAGTCACTGCTGAGTGACAGTCAGTACCACAGACCTGGCTCAGTCACTGCTGAGTGACAGTCAGTACCACAGACCTGGCTCAGTCACTGCTGAGTGACAGTCAGTACCACAGACCTGGCTCAGTCACTGCTGAGTGACAGTCAGTACCACAGACCTGGCTCAGTCACTGCTGAGTGACAGTCAGTACCACAGACCTGGCTCAGTCACTGCTGAGTGACAGTCAGTACCACAGACCTGGCTCAGTCACTGCTGAGTGACAGTCAGTACCACAGACCTGGCTCAGTCACTGCTGAGTGACAGTCAGTACCACAGACCTGGACCTGGCTCAGTCACTGCTGAGTGACAGTCAGTACCACAGACCTGGCTCAGTCACTGCTGAGTGACAGTCAGTACCACAGACCTGGCTCAGTCACTGCTGAGTGACAGTCAGTACCACAGACCTGGCTCAGTCACTGCTGAGTGACAGTCAGTACCACAGACCTGGCTCAGTCACTGCTACCACAGACCTGGCTCAGTCACTGCTGACAGTCAGTACCACAGACCTGGCTCAGTCACTGCTGAGTGACAGTCAGTACCACAGACCTGGCTCAGTCACTGCTGAGTGACAGTCAGTGCCACAGACCTGGCTCAGTCACTGCTGAGTGACAGTCAGTACCACAGATACAGTAACATGAGTTCCTGTGACCTGATAAGTCCTAAATAGTCAGTAAACATGAGTTCCTGTGACCTAATAAGTCCTAAATAGTCAGTAAACATGAGTTCCTGTGACCTGATAAGTCCTAAATAGTCAGTAAACATGGGCTTAGGGTTTGAATAAGAATGTAACAATTTATGAACCTGCTCATTCATTCCTGACAGCTGTACCCAGATGGATAAAATGACATTTCTCCTCTCTCTCTCCATCGCACCCACATTCCTGTTTAACAGTGTTATGTTTGAGCTGGTGGACAAGCTGAGACATGGTGTGGATGGATACTGTACGAACCATGGGGAGGGTGAATTATTCTACATCAAATGTATCTATCTAGCAGGCCAGCTGTGGGGGGGGGGTGAGGGGCGAGAGAGAGAGGGGTGTGTATATAAACAGTTATTGAGAATGATATGAACTGGTCTGCTATTCCCCCATGTAGTGCAATTCTTTTGACCAGAAAAGTACCTAGCTAGCACATTGGTTCCTTGGAAGTTGTGGGAATGTATGATTTTGGTTTCACATTGGTTGTGGGAATGAAGCCATATGTTTCCTGACCGGTAAAACAGACAATTTATTAAATGTTCTGGGAATGTTTATTTTTAGGTTGCAGGGAGATTCTGAGAACATTTTACTCTGGTTCCTTGAAAGCTTACCTTGTAGATTTTATTAATGTTCTGATAACAGAACTTTTAGGTTCCTTAAAAACTTTGACTGAATGTTTCAATGCTAGTGTACTATAGTGTTCTTGTGTTTTTTAACATCCTCGTAATAATTTGAGAAAATGACTTTAAATAGAACCTGAGGAAACGCTGAAGTACTGAATGTTCGAGAGGTGTCTAATCTGTCACGCACACACACAATGGACAAATCCATCTGATGAAACTAAAGAGTCTTTCATTTGACCCTGCTGGTCATCTATGAACGTTTGAACATCTTGGCCATGTTCTGTTATAATCTCCACCCGGCACAGCCAGAAGAGGACTGGCCACCCCTCAGAGCCTGGTTCCTCTCTAGGTTTCTTCCTAGGTTCGTGCCTTTCTATGGAGTTTTTCCTAGCCACCGTGCTTCTACACCTGCATTGCTTGCTGTTTGGGGTTTTAGGCTGGGTTTCTGTACAGCACTTTGAGATATCAGCTGATGTAAGAAGGGCTTTGTAAATACATTTGATTTAAGGCTTCAAACATACACCCGCTTTCTGTGTCAAACAGAAAATAATTTTGCACGCCCAATTTTTCAGTTTTTGATTTGTTAAAAAAGTTTGAAATATCCAATATATGTCGTTCCACTTCATGATTGTGTCCCACTTGTTGTTGATTCTTCACAAAAAAATACAGTTTTATATCTTTATGTTTGAAGCCTGAAATGTGGCAAAAGGTCGCAAAGTTCAAGGGGGCTGAATACTTTCGCAAGGCACTGCCACACAACCCTTAAACACAAACACAAACACAAACACGTACTCTTGCTGTCAGTCCCCCTCACACTACACTCACCATATTCAGCCTGAACCTTGCTGGCACGTCCTCCTCCTGCGCCTCCTCTCCTCTCCCAGCCCCCTAGTGGTTTTAGGACGTTACTATCCTCTGTGTTTCTGCCACTTGCTACTCCTCCTCTGTAGGTGGGCTGCTGCTCCCTAGCCTGCTCCTTGGGTCGACGTGGGGTCAAGACCGAAGAAGAAGAGGAGGAGGAGGAGGATGAAGAGGAGGTGGTTTGCCACCAGTTTCTCCAGTTGGGAGCGGCCAAACCTGGTTTGTTCTCCTTCTTCAGGCCTTTCTCCGTCCCTTCTAGATCGTCCACCACCTCTATGGTCACCTGGAGGGGAGGGAGAGGAGGGGAAGGAGAGGGAGAAGGAGGAGCAGGGTCCAAGGTAAGTGTGTCTGTCTGGAGTGTATCTGTATGTCTGTTGGGAGGGCAACAACATCCTCTCAGATCTAACATTAAAAATAACCTTTATTGCATGCTGCGACTTGATTTAGACGTGAAATCAGTCTTGATACAATTGTACATTGTCAAGAATTTGATGCATTGTTTAATTCTCGTGTGTTACCATCCAGCCTGTTATCCTCACTACGGTACATGGGATGGTAGCGTCCCACCTGACCAACATCCAGTGAAATTGCAGAGCGCCAAATTCAAAAACAGATATACTCATATTACAAATTCATAAAACATACAAGTGTTATACATCGGCTTAAAGATTAACTTCTTGTTAATCCAGCCGCTGTGTCAGATTTCAAAAAGGCTTTACAGCGAAAGCAAACCATGCGATTATTTGAGGACAGCGCCCAGCAGATGATTACATACAGTTACCAGCCAATTAGTAGTAGTCACAAAAGTCAGAAATAACAATAAAAATGAATCACTTACCTTTGATGATCTTCATATGGTTGCACTCACAAGACTCCCAATTACTCAATAAATGTTCATTTTTTTTCGATAAAGTCCCTCTTTATATCCAAAAATCTCAGTTTTGTTCAGTAATCCACAGGCTCAAAGGCAGTCACAACAGGCAGATAAAATCCGAAAAGTAAAGTTCGTAGAAACATGTCAAACGATGTTTATAATCAATCCTTAGGTTGTTTTTAGTCATTACATTTACATTACATTTAAGTCATTTAGCAGACGCTCTTATCCAGAGCGACTTACAAATTGGTGCATTCACCTTATGACATCCAGTGGAACAGTCACTTTACAATAGTGCATCTAAATCTTAAAGGGGGGGGGTGAGAGGGATTACTTATCCTATCCTAGGTATTCCTTAAAGAGGTGGGGTTTCAGGTGTCTCCGGAAGGTGGTGATTGACTCCGCTGTCCTGGCGTCGTGAGGGAGTTTGTTCCACCATTGGGGGGCCAGTCATAATAATCAATAACATTTCAACCGGACAAAAGCTTTGTCAATATAAAAGGAAAACAAGGCCCTAGAGAAGTTATATTCCAGACACAAAACACAAAACACCAGTCTGTCTAGCCTAGCCTAGCCTGTTATATTCCAAACACAAAAAAACAGTCTGTCTAGCCTAGATTAGCCTGTTATATTCCAAACACAAAACACCAGACTGTCCAGCCGGTTACATTCCAGACACAAAACAACAGTCTGTCTGGTCTAGTTTTGATACTCCGAGGAATAAAATACAAATCAAGAGTAAAAAGGTCAAGTCCCTGAGCAGTCCCACTGAGCCTACAAGCTTGGTATAGTCCTGACTCATTGGCTCATTCCCCTCGTTTTCAAGTGCACCTCGTGACTCACTGGTCTGGTATCTCTGGTAAAATGGGAGGTTAGCTTCCTTGTCAATTAGGCTAGCTAGCTTCCTAAAAAGGAGATAGTCACAACACTGCCACATAGCAACAAACAACACTGCCACATAGCAACAAACAACACTGCCACATAGCAACAAACAACACTGCCACATAGCAACAAACAACACTGCCACATAGCAACAAACAACACTGCCACATAGCAACAAACAACACTGCCACATAGCAACAAACAACACTGCCACATAGCAACAAACAACACTGCCACATAGCAACAAACAACACTGCCACATAGCAACAAACAACTTAGTTTTAATTTAATTCAAATAAGAGCAACTTGAAGCATTTCGATCCGTTGTGCGCGGGGAGAATATATTGGCATTTTTTGCTAGCTAGCTAGTTTTAGTCTTCAAGAAGCTAGGAAAACAACCTCAAATTCTGACAGTTGTGTCCCCACTAAAGGCTGTGGTGGACAGAGGAACAAATCCGCGAGGCTACAGCCCTGGGTCTCAGAGTGATGGTTGTGAAGGAAGACAAGAACGTTAAATGGGAGGGTGCATGATACGTTTTCTTCGGAAGTCTGGAGAGCTGGTTGGGGAAGATCGGGAGAGATGGGTTTGGCCTCAGTCCTATACAGCTCCAAAATCATCTGAATTGTTGTGGATGAAGTTCATATGACCTACATATGGTATACTCTTACCAAAAAAGGTTATGTATGGAACCAACATTTTTTCTTTTCATATATATATATATAGTATATATATATATGGAAAGATATAGTATATATATATGGAAAGAAAAAATGTTGGTTCCATAGTGGGGAGAACAAGTATTTGATACACTGCCGATTTTGCAGGTTTTCCTACTTACAAAGAATGTAGAGGTCTGTCATTTTTTATCATAGGTACACTTCAACTGTGAGAGACGGAATCTAAAACAAAAATCCAGAAAATCACATTGTATGATTTTTAAGTTATTAATTTGCATTTTATTGCATTAAAAGCCACGGCTTTTGTGGAGCGATGGGTAACGATGCTTCGAGGGGTGACTGTTGTTGATGTGTGCAGAGGGTCCCTGGTTTGCGGACGGTCTAAAGTTATACTGTTACATCAACAACAGTCACCCACGAAGCATCGTTACCCCTCGCAGAGCAAGGGGAACCAACCCTTCAAGGTCTGAGAGCAAGTGACGTCACCAATTGAAACGCTATTTAGCGCGCACCGCTAACTAAGCTAGCCGTTTCACATCCGTTACACCAGCACCACCGCTAACTAAGCTAGCCGTTTCACATCCGTTACATCAGCACCACCGCAAACTAAGCTAGCCGTTTCACATCCGTTACACCAGCACCACCGCTAACTAAGCTAGCCGTTTCACATCCGTTACACCAGCACCACCGCTAACTAAGCCAGCCATTTCACATCCGTTACACCAGCACCACCGCTAACTAAGCTAGCCGTTTCACATCCGTTACACTCACCCCCGTTTTGACCTTCCTCCTTTTACGCAGCAACCAGTGATCCGGGTCAACAGCATCAATATAACAGTAAAGAACCACGACTCGTCAGTGAAGAGCACTTTTTGCCAGTCCTGTCTGGTCCAGCGACGATGGGTTTGTGCCCATAGGCGACATTGTTGCCGGTGATGTCTGGTGAGGACCTGCCTTACAGCCTATTGTGGACAGCCTGAGCACTGATGGGGCGGCAGGGTATCCTAGTGGTTAGAGCATTGGACTAGTAACCGAAAGGCTGCAGGTTCAAACCCCCGAGCTTACAAGGTCAAAATCTGTCGTTCTGCCCCTGAACAGGCAGCTAACCCACTGTTCCTAGACCGTCATTGAAAATAAGAATTTGTTCTTAACTGACTTGCCTGGTTAAATAAAGGTTAAAATAAAATAATATTAAAAATGGGGGGGATTGTGCGTTCCCGGTGTAACTCTGCAGTTGTTGTTGCCATCCTGTACCTGTCCCGCAGGTGTGATGTTCGGATGTACCGATCCTGTGCAGGTGTTGTTACACGTGGTCTGCCACTGCGAGAACGATCAGCTGTCCGTCCTGTCTCCCTGTAGCGCTGTCTTAGGCGTCTCACAGTATGGACATTGCAATTTATTTCCCTGGCCACATCTGCATTCATGCCTCCTTGCAGCATGGCTAAGGTACGTTCACACAGATGAGAAGGGACCATGGGCATCTTTCTTTTGGTGTTTTTCAGAGTCAGTAAAAAAAGGTCTCTTTCGTGTCCTAAGTTTTCATAACTGTGACCTTAATTGCCTGTTGACAAGGAGGGACAGTGTTACCTGTCTGTTTACAAGGAGGGACAGTGTTACCTGTCTCTTTACAAGGAGGGACAGTGTTACCTGTCTCTTTACAAGGAGGGACAGTGTTACCTGTCTGTTGACAAGGACGGACAGTGTTACCTGTCTGTTGACAAGGACGGACAGTGTTACCTGTCTGTTGACAAGGAGGGACAGTGTTACCTGTCTGTTGACAAGGAGGGACAGTGTTACCTGTCTGTTGACAAGGAGGGACAGTGTTACCTGTCTGTTGACAAGGAGGGACAGTGTTACCTGTCTGTTGACAAGGAGGGACAGTGTTACCTGTCTATTGACAAGGAGGGACAGTGTTACCTGTCTGTTGACAAGGAGGGACAGTGTTACCTGTCTGTTGACAAGGAGGGACAGTGTTACCTGTCTGTTGACAAGGAGGGACAGTGTTACCTGTCTGTTGACAAGGAGGGACAGTGTTACCTGTCTGTTTACAAGGAGGGACAGTGTTACCTGTATGTTTGGGTTCTGTCGGTTTATATCAGCCTTGGAGAGGTCAGGGAAGTTGCTGAGGTCCAGGAGGAAGGCCCCAGGCCTGTCTCTCTGCAGGCTGTCTCCGGTAGCCTGACTCGGGGCCCAGGGGAGGGCAGCAGGCCTCTGGGCTGACTGGGGCTCTGATCCCCTCCACTTCCCTGGACCCTGCTGGGCTAACAAACTGCTCTCTGTTCTGACATTATTCTAGATGGGGGGAGAGAAAGAGAGAGAGAGAAAGAGATATTTGAGTATTAAAATATTGAAGAAAATATTGACCAAATAGACGAAAATAAAAAGTAACACAATAAGAATAGCGAGACTATATACAGGGGGCACTGGTACTGAGTCGGCGCGTGGGGGGTACAGGTTAGTAGAGGTAATCTGTACATGTGGGGTGGGGAGGGGAGTGACTGCATACTGTGCTAGGACATAATCATTGTGTCCTAGGATTATGGGAGCAAATATTACCCTTTTTACTACTTTAATACACAAGTGAATTTGTTCCAATACTTTTGGTCCCTTAAAATGGGGGAGCTGTGTCCAAAAAGTGCTGTAATTTCTAAATGGTTCACCCAATATGGATAGAAATACCCTAAAATGAAAGCTGACAGTCTGCAATTTAACCTTACAGTCATTATATCATTTCCAATCCAAAGTGCTGAAATACAGAGCTAAAACGACAAGAAATATGTCATAGTCCCCAATACTTTTAGCGCTGGCTGTATTTATTTAGGGCAATCAGTTTAACCTTCCTTAAACCAACAGAGAGAACCATATCTCTTATTCTCAGTTGTCCTGTCATTTCTGTGCCTGTTTGATGGATGGGGGTCAGACTGTACCTCTACACCTGCCCCCCCACAGAGACCAGGGCCTGTATGAAGTGTCTCAGAGTAGAAATTATGATCTAAGATCATTTCTGAAATTTAGATCAGAATGAATAAGATTAGATTTAACAGATCCTCTGAAGCGCTTTGTGGATACGGGCCCTGGCCTCCCCCTTTAGATCTTTACCTCTGTACCCACTATAGAGGACCACTTAGCGACATCAGATTGATCCCTCTCCCCAAGCTAGGCCACCTCATTACTCACAACACATCAGCTAAAGCCCACAGAGCCAGTACCTGTGACAGGGCTATTCCCAATCGGTTCTCTATCCTAGTTGTCCTGTGTTATTTCATTGTTCTTTGATGGTTTCCATTTCTGTCTAAAATACTATGGCCCTGCTCTGTCCACACTAATTAGAGTTGGTGGTTTCTACTAGAAGTGGATCTGGTACACTCCACAGAGCAGGGCTTTACAGAAGAGTGGCCAGAAAAAAAGCTATTGCTTATAAAGAAAAAATAAGCAAACACGTTTGATGTTTGCCACAAGGCATGTGGGAGACTCCCCAAACATATGGATGAAGGTACTCTGGTCAGATGAATCTAAAATTGAGCTTTTTGGCCATCAACGAAAATGTCTGGCGTAAACCCAACACCTCTCATCTCCCCGAGAACACTATCCCCACAGAGAAGCATCATGCTGTGGGGATGTTTTTCATCGTCAGGGTCTGGGAAACTGGTCAGAATTGAAGGAATGATGGATGGCGCTAAATACAGGGAAATTCTTGAGGGAAAGATTGCATGTCCTCCTGTGCAGGAAAATTGTAATCAATAAAAGAGTGATCAAATTAAGACCCTACATCTGTACTAATATGGTATTTTCAAAGATATTTATATACAGTACCAGTCATAAAGTTTGGCCACACCATATGGCATTATGTAGTAACCAAAAACAAAATGTTAATCAAATCAAAATATATTTTATATTTGAGATTCATCAAAGTAGCTGCCCTCTGTCCTGTGCACTGTGGCTATTTTAGATGTGCCATGAACCATAGAACATAGAACTAGAATGACTGATTTTAGAATGGATATAATTCTAATTCTAGAACAGGGTCAGGTCCATTGGTGGATATCAGTTCAATTGATTCTGATGATGGAAAGTCCTAAATATGTCTATGGTAATAAATCATACTGACCTGGTTAAAACAGGTGGAGACAAGGGTCAGCCTGAACAAACAGACACATTTCCAGTCAAAGGGGATTAAATGTGATGGATTTGAGTTAAAATGGGGAGACAAAAAGAGAGGTTTTATTTTGCCTGTAAAGCTGCAGTATAACAGTGGTTTGAAAGTAAAGGCAGCAACAGTGCGGGTGTAAATGTGTGGGAGAGAGAGAGCCCTTCTGTTGGAAAGCTAACTATAAATAGTAAAGCATTAACTAGAAATGCCATGTGATACCAGAAAGCCAATCAGAGCCGAGTGTTCCTTGTGGCTACAGGCCACACCATTGGGATGTGGTGGGAAGGGTGGGTACCTCTAGCGCTGACCTGACCTCTCTCCCCATCCCCAAGTAGGAGACTAGGGTGACTGTGATGAGGCTGTGATAGTGCCTGCAGCTAAGGCATGGAATCCCCAACTATGATGAAGGTGAGTGGACTATGACCATGTGACCCCTCTCTCCATCTTCCATTTCACCTCTTACTACCAGCCTCTTCAAGGGGATAATATTGTGTGTGTGTGTGTGTGTGTGTGTGTGTGTGTGTGTGTGTGTGTGTGTGTGTGTGTGTGTGTGTGTGTGTGTGTGTGTGTGTGTGTGTGTGTGTGTGTGTGTGTGTGTACACCATTTCACCTCTTACTACCAGCCTCTCCCAGGGGACTGAGGCTCTATGAATAGTCTCTTTATACTGTATATCAGGGGTACTCAAGTGCTATTTGAGAAGGTCTGGTCCCACACATGTCCGAGGTGGCAGGAGATCTGGATGGATAATGTAATTTACCGCTGTCGTAACAAACCCCCACCTCGCAACCCCAAACTGTTCAAACGCCTCTTGTCGGCAGAGAGAAAATCGAACCGTTTTCAAAGATAATTTCCCGCAATTCTGCGCATTCTTCCTTGTCTTGTGTTGTTGTGATACCAGGGGTCGAAGCTGTAAACTGCAAGCCGCGTGAAGGCCAGCATATGAGGAATGACGACAGAAAACTGTATGCAAGCCCGAACAAGTTAAAAAAAAAAATATATATATATATATATATATATATATATAGATAGATATACAGTACCAATCAAAAGTTTTAGAACACCTACTCATTCAAGAGGTTTTCTTTATTTGTTACTCTTTTCTACATTGTAGAATAAGAGTGAATGTAACGATTCTCATTGGTGGAAGGAGAGGAGGACCAAAATGCAGCGTGGCAAATGTTCGTCATATTTCAATTGAACAACTAAACACTACACAAAATAACAACGAAGAGAAAACGAAACACTACACAAAATAAAAACGAAACACTACACAAAATAACAACGAAGAGCAAACGAAACAGTTCTGCCAGGTGAACAGACACAACAGAAATTAAACACCCCACAACCAAAATCAGAGACAACGAACGACACCTGCCTCTGATTGAGAACCATACTAGGCCAAACACATAGAAATATAACATAGAAAAACAACAGAATGCCCACCCCAACTCACGCCCCGACCAAACCAAAACAGAGACAACAAAATAACTAAGGTCAGAACGTGACAGTGAAGACATCACTACGAAATAACACATATTATTCTGCAATGTAGAAAATAGTAAAAATAAAAATAAACTTTAAATGAGTAGGTTTTCTCAAACTTTTGACAGGTACTGTACAGATATTATTTTGGGACCCGTGGTCCGTTTTGACACCGTTCTGGGTCTGGATCCGATCAGCCAGTTGAGTTTGGGGGGGCTGTATATCATAAACCACAAACCTCAATGACCCTCTGGGAATGTGTTATCCAACTCTGTGGTCATTTAAATAGATCCTTTGCACTTCCCATTTCAGACCCAATGTGTTACAGAAGCATTTCTGGAAAGGACTGTGGATCCCATAGAATACAAGTTACAGGCTTATTCCCCACGTTGATATTGAGCCCTAACCCCAAACTCAATAGCCTAGAGTTCCTGCAATGTAAACTGCACTGCAGGTTCCGACAGAATAGAATCATTAAATAGCACTCACCTCTGCAATCACTGTATACTGCTGATCCTGGCTCGAAGTTAAATTCCCTTGATTCAGCGGGCTGCTCCGTAACACCGTAATATGTAAGGTAAGAAGTAGAAGTCCTAAAAGCAACAACAGTTCTGCCGCCAATCGAACCATCCTTTTCACCCTACTCGTCTTGGGTCCCTGCTGTGTGACAGGGGGTCCGCCGCCAACTCCTCCCGCTCCAGACACTCCAAGCTCCGGATCCGCTGCGGGCGAGGAGTCACAACACCACTTCGGAGCCACTTCGAGGTTCAGAAGTACACTTTTAATGGGAGGGGGGGGGGGGGTAGGACGTAATAAAATACAATCTGTCTAAAGTTTGTGTTTGGGATCAGGTTCGGTTGATTTAGTTTATTTTGAATTACATCAGACCAGCCTCGGCGGAGAACGTTCTTCAAATGTGCCAAAAAGTGAGTCCGGATTCGCTGTGTAAAAAGGATAACGTTAAACCAAAGTTAAAGGTCCATTCAACAAGGTTTTCTGTGGTATCCCCCTGAACTATGCTCCTTCTATGTTGGCATGGATCTCCAAAGTTAATTATCCAAATGCTGCCAGGGCGACTGAATAACACTGCCCATGAGAAAAGTATTTAAATAACAGCGGGACAATTGTCTTGCGCACAATTTAGTATGTTATAGAAATGTAGGCTATTGCTTGTTGCACTCAAGGTGCAGTCCTCTGCACGATCAAGAAACGTGCAGCCCAGTTCCAGACCCGTGTTTCCCCCCGCTGCAATTCTCCACTGTTTACACAAATACTTTGGCTCAGCTTCAGAATCAAACCTCGTTCCCTTCTCTCTCTCATCTGTGGTATGCAGCACTCCTGGGTTTTGATGCTTTGGACACAAATGATCCCTTATGCATTACATAGGCTATCCCCTATCCAAAAATGGTCATTTTGAATTTGCGTAGAGAGTGAACTTGCTGGTGTGGCTACCTTTCGCACACCATCCAACCGCCAAGAAGTGGATCCCCCCCAAAAAATAATACTTTCTAGTTTGAATAGTTGTCCATTTCAACCACGAACATTATCCGTCCATTAGTGGCGAATATAGGCGTGGTGGTGGTAATTCTGGGCTGAGTTCTGCGCAGCATAAAACCAGCAGCTATCCAATCCAAGCTCCAAGTGCGTCCCGTTCCTCACCGTGTCCAAATGGTGTAACCCAAACCGCAGTCAATCCACACTCCTATACTATGGGCATGCTATACAGGCTGTTGTCTGTCGCAGCGCGCTGCCAGTGATTTTTTAATACGCCCCTCTGCTGGTTTGCTGTCAGCTCCCCCTCCCCCTTTCTCACCCTTCAGCGCCCGATACGGGTCATGTCTAGAAGGGTCATTTCAAATTGACGTCGAACGTATATATATTGTATTTTATCTAACCCGAACTATTTTCCTAACCTTAAATGAATTATCCTAACCTGTTTACGTTAATTATCTCAACCTGTTACGTAATTCTCTCAATGTACTAGATAAATTCTAACCTGCTACGAAAAATCACTTCTGACATTTAGTTCATCGCTTCTCGTCAAAACCCTGTGACGCACAAATCACCAAGGCTCTACATCACAATCAAGTCACAGGCCACCTACTCTGTCGGGTAGGTATTTGCACATGTGCCTGATGTTATTACAAGAACTGGACATATGGACTTCAAACATGAATATATTTCAAATGAACATTATACTTTTAAGCACTTTTTATTGCCCTCTTCAAAGGACCTGGTCACTGATCACCCAGTGACATCTCCTTCTGGTCCCAATAGTACAGTTCCCTAAAACAAATGGAAACTTTAAAGGGTGACTGCACTTCCTGATTTACCCTTGTTTTTCCATTAATGCTCACTAAGAAATGCTAGCTGCCATGACTGAATGCAAACAACCATTGTCTTGGGGGTGTGGTTTGATGTGGGTGTGTCTTTGCCATTCAATAACAACAAATAAGGCCATTAGTGAGTACAGCGATATTAGCTAAGCTAGCTTTGCTATAGAGAGAACAAAGTTTTGAAGTTGAGTGCTTCTCAAAATGGTCAGCTAATTCAGTTCTATGTGTAGGCTAAAGCTTACCGTATGCTTCCCAGCATATATTATGGCAACATTTTCTGAAGTTCGTTTCGGTCTTTGGCAGGGTTTTTTTCAGCTGTTTGTGCACACAAAACATTTGAGAGGTAAGTCAATTTTTTTGTAGCTGAAGTCTACACCCCTTCGTCGGTGATTGGTTAATAGTACTACTGTTAGTAGGAGTGGGAACATTAAGTGTTTGTCATCGAACAAGAGATGACTAGTTTTCATGCAGAATATTTCACTTGAGAAATACTGCACCAAACAGCTTACCTAGATTTAAAATTGCGTGTCTAAGACCTCCTTGGAAAAAAAAACATCATTACAGATGTCTTCAAAAAGAACGGAGAACCAAGACACAGCCATTTTTCCAGCTAAAGAGAGGAGTCACAAAAGGCAGAAATAGAGAATTAATCACCAACCTTTGATGATCTTCATCAGATGACACTCATAGGACTTCATGTTACACCATACATGTATGTTTTGTTTGATAAAGTTCATATTTATATACAAAAATCTGAGTTTACATTGGCGCATTACGTTCAGTAGTTCCAAAACATCTGGTGATTTTGCAGAGAGCCACATCAATTTACGCATCAATTTACTCATCATAAATGTTGATGAAAATACAAGTGTTATGCATGGAACTTTAGATAAACTTCTCCTTAATCTTGAAACTACCCACCCCGGATCCGGGAGGATTGTCATCAATTACACCAATTAGCATAGCGCAACAGTCAAAAAATATTACTAGAAAATACATGTTCTATATATGATATATTTTTCCCTCACATCAAACTAACTAACTATGGAGCACAGCAAGGATAACATTCATTTTTTTGGACCTCGACATTAATAAAAATGACAACGGTTGTTTGCACACATCTATCTTTAGGAAGCCTACTGTAACAGTTTTCTTTAGTCGAAGGAGAGGCGGACCAAAACGCAGCTTGGTTATTATTCATGGTTCTTTAATAAAGAAACTATACATGAATAGACTAACAAAACAAACAAAACAAGAAATGTGAAAAACCAGAACAGCCCTATCTGGTGCAAACACAGAGACAGGAACAATCACCCACAAAACCCAACAGGCTACCTAAATATGGTTCCCAATCAGAGACAATGACTAACACTTGCCTCTGATTGAGAACCATATCAGGCCAAACATAGAAATAGACAAACTAGGCATGTAACATAGAAGGACATACATTTTGTGACTATTAAAACCTTCCCTAACCAGAAACCGTGGATGGGTGGCAGCATTCATGCTAAATTGAAAGCATGTTCCACCATATTTAATCGTGGCAAGGAGACTGGGAATCTGGCCGAATACAATCAGTGTAGTTATTCCCTCCATAAGGCAATCAAACAAGCAAATTGTCAGTATAGAGACAAAGTGGAGTCACATTTCAACGGCTCAAACACGAGACGTATGTGACTGTTTCTACAGACAATCACAGATTACCAGCCCCGTCGCGGACATCTATGTCTTGTATCCAGACAAACTAAACACCTTCTTTGCCCGCTTTGTGTATAACACAGTGCCACTGACGCGGCCCACTACCAAGGACTGTGGGATCTCCTTCTCCATGGTCGACATGAGTAAAACATTTAAATGTGTTAACCCTCGCAAGGCTGCTGGCCCAGCCGGCATCCCTAGCCACATCCTCAGAGCATGTGCAGACCAGCTGGCTGTAGTGTTTATGGACATTGTCAATCAATCCCTATCCCAATCTGCTGTCCCCACATGCTTCAAGATGGCCACCATTATTCCTGTTCCCAAGTAAGCAAAGGTAACTTAACTAAATTACTATCGACCCGTAGTACTCACTTCTGTCATCATGAAGTGCTTTGCGGAATTAGTCAAGGACCATATCACCTCCACCCTACCTGACACCCTAGACCCACTCCAATTTGCTTACCGCCCCAATAGGTCCACAGACGATGCAATCTCAACCACACTGCACACTGCCCTATCCCATCTGGACAAGGGGAATACTATGTAAGAATGCTGTTCATTGACTACAGCTCAGCTTTAAACCCCATAGTACCCTCCAAACTCATCATTAAGCTTGAGACCCTGGGTCTCGACCCCACCCTGTGCAACTGGGTCCTGGACATTCTGATTGGCTGCCCCCAGGTGGTGAAGATAGGAAACAACATCTCCACTCCGCTGATCCTCAACACTGGGGCCCCACAAGGGTGCGTTCTCAGTCCCCTCCTGTACTCCCTGTTCACCCACGACTGCGTGGGAATGCACACCTCCAACTCAATCATCAAGTTTGCAGACAACACAACAGTGGTAGGCTTGATTACCAACAACGACGAGACAGCTTACAGGGAGGAGGTGAGGGCCCTCGGAGTGTGGGGTCAGGGAAATAACCTCTCACTCAATGTCAGAAAAACAAAAGAGATGATCGTGGACTTCAGGATAGGGAGCACCTCCCTATCTACATCGACGAGACAGCAGTGGAGAAGGTGGACAGTTTTTAAGTTCCTCAGTGTACAAACTGTATCACCGACAAACTGAATTGGTCCACCCACACAGACAGCGTGGTGAAGAAGGCAAAACAGCGCCTCTTCAACCTCAGGAGGCTGAAGATATGTGGCTTGTCACCGAAAACACTCAAACGTTTACAGATGCACAATTGAGAGCATCCTGTCTGGCTGTATCACCGCCTGGTATGGCAACTGCACCACCCACAACCGCAGGGCTCTCCAGAGGGTGGTGCTGTCTGCACAACGCATCACTGGGAGCAATGTAACATGAAGGCAAAAAATATCATCAAGGACAACAACCACCCGAGCCACTGCCTATTCATTTACATTTACATTACATTTAAGTCATTTAGCAGACGCTCTTATCCAGAGCGACTTACAAATTGGTGCATTCACCTTATGACATCCAGTGGGACAGTCACTTAACAATAGTGCATCTAAAACTTAGGGGGGGTGGGGTGAGAGGGATTACTTAACCTATCCTAGGTATTCCTTAAAGAGGTGGGGTTTCAGGTGTCTCCGGAAGGTGGTGATTGACTCCGCTGTCCTGGCGTCGTGAGGGAGTTTGTTCCACCATTGGGGGGGCCAGGGCAGCGAACAGTTTTGACTGGGCTGAGCGGGAGCTGTACTTCCTCAGTGGTGAGGTCAGTACAGGTGCATCAAAGCTGGGACAGAGAGACTGAAAAACAGCTTCTATCTCAAGGCCATCAGACTGTTAAATAGCCATCACTAGCACAGACAGGTGGCTGCTTACCTACAGACTTGATATCATTGGCCAGTTTAATAAATAGATCACTTGTTGCTTTAATAACACCACTTTAAGAATGTTTACATATATCGCATTACTCATCTCATATATATATACTGTATACTGTATCCTTCTATCTATTCTTTACTATCTATTGCATCTTAGCTACTCTGTCACTGCTCATCCATATATTTTATACTTATATATTATCATCCCATTTCTTTACTAGATTGTGTGTATTAGGTTTTGTTGTAGAATTTCTGATATTATCTGTTAGATACTGCTGCACTGTCGGATCTAGAAACACAAGCATTTCGCTACACTCGCATTAACATCTGCTAACCATGTGTATGTGACAAATAAAATTTGATTTGATTTGATCTACTAACCATGTGTATGTGACCAATAAAATGTAATTTGATTTTTGCTGCTTTTTCCTTGTTTTAAAAAAAAGGGAAGATCTTAAGGTAGTATATGAGCCTAGCCGAGTTCTGCTGGGAGCAAACCCAACCTAAAAATGAGGACGCCTTAAAGCCTGCCCTGAACTTGTGTTTCGCTGACAGCAGCGTTCACCCTAATGCTAAGAACTATCCAGTTCACATGGGCCTAGGGAGAAAGGGTTCGGGTTTCTTCTATTGAATGTGACAGTAGGGGTCTCCTCTATCGGACCTTTGAACCCGGGCCACCAATGACAAATGCCCTAACTGCTGTCTCAATAAGGGATATCTCTAGGTCATGTGCTTATTGGGCCAGAATAGTTAGCCCCTGTCCAGAAGAAGGCCAAACCCTTCCTCCCTAGGTATTTGGTCAATCTGAAACAACCTAATAGGTGCAAGCAGTAGGATGAATGCTCTTTGAAATAAATCACAACTCTGTTAAAAAAGTCAAGAAAAATTATTGTATTAATCATAGTGATTCAGGAGTTCTCATGAAACGTGTGTAGAACATGAGTATGTTCTATTATGAGAACATGGCAACCGTGTCCTGTGTATGTTTGATGTTAGTAACCATGTTCTGGGTTTGTTCTGTTTGACATTAAGGCAACGTTCTTCTACCTCTAACACCAAAACATGCTTAAAAGGTTCTCAGAAGGTTTTCTGCAAACATGGATAGAATGTTCCCCTAACTACCAGAAAACTGGACTCAAACATTAGGGGAACATTACGGGTAACATTACAAAAACATTCTCACTCCCTAGAATTGTTAGTTGGGTGCCCTGTTTTGATTCTAAATGCCAATGGTCTACAGTTAGCTGTTGTTAGCAAGGTAGCTAGCTAATGTGACTTATGCACATCTTCCTCTGACATGCTACTTCATGTAGGGGGTGGACCTCTACATGTTGTCTGGACAGTTGGGGTGGACCTCTACATGTTGTCTGGACAGTTGGGGTGGACCTCTACATGTTGTCTGGACAGTTGGGGTGGACCTCTACATGTTGTCTGGACAGTCAGCTGGACAGGGGTGGACCTCTACATGTTGTCTGGACAGTTGGGGTGGACCTCTACATGTTGTCTGGACAGTTGGGGTGGACCTCTACATGTTGTCTGGACAGTTGGGGTGGACCTCTACATGTTGTCTGGACAGTTGGGGTGGACCTCTACATGTTGTCTGGACAGTTGGGGTGGACCTCTACATGTTGTCTGGACAGTTGGGGTGGACCTCTACATGTTGTCTGGACAGTTGGGGTGGACCTCTACATGTTGTCTGGACAGTTGGGGTGGACCTCTACATGTTGTCTGGACAGTTGGGGTGGACCTCTACATGTTGTCTGGACAGTTGGGGTGGACCTCTACATGTTGTCTGGACAGTTGGGGTGGACCTCTACATGTTGTCTGGACAGTTGGGGGTGGACCACTACATGTTGTCTGGACAGTTGGGGTGGACCTCTACATGTTGTCTGGACAGTTGGGGTGGACCTCTACATGCTGTCTGGACAGTTGGGGGTGGACCTCTACATGTTGTCTGGACAGTTGGGGGTTGACCACTACATGTTGTCTCTGGACATCATGGACAGGGTTAGGATTAGGGTTAGGGTTAGGGGTTAGGAGTTAGGGGTTAGGGTTAGGGTTAGGTTTCTAGTTTTGAGTCGGTTGATCCACTTCCATCTCTGATACGTGGAAGCCGAAGGGGAGGAAGGGAGGGGGGTGCACTCCACATCATATACACGCGGGCCGGCAGGGTCCGGGCGTGGCCGGCCAATGTAGTAGGCCCCATGGTTGCCCACTTGTAGATTAACCCATTGGTTGGGTTAAAGACTGTCTGTCCGTAGGGTTAGGGTTAGGTATAGTTTTTCAAATGGTTAAGGTTAGGGTTAGGGTAAGGTATAGTTTTTATAATGGTTAAGGTTAGGGTTAAGGTTAGGGTAAGGTATGGTTTTTAGAATGGTTAAGGTTAGGGTAAGGGTTAGGGTAAGGTATAGTTTTTAGAATGGTTAAGGTTAGGGTTAGGGTTAGGGTAAGGTATAGTTTTTAGAATGGTTAAGGTTAGGTTTAGGTAGGTCTGTCAACTCGACATAGGATCAGGCAAAACCGTTAGGGTTAGGGGTTAGGGTTAGGGTTTCTAGATCTACTGTCTCTATTATATCACGACAGATCAGCTAGATCTACTGTCTCTATTATATTATGACAGACCAGCTAGATCTACTGTCTCTATTATATTATGACAGACCAGCTAGATCTACTGTCTCTATTATAACAGACCAGGTAGATCTACTGTCTCTATTATATTATGACAGTCCAGCAATATCTACTGTCTCTATTATATTATGACAGACCAGAAATATCTATTGTCTCTATTATAATATGACAGACCAGCTAGATCTACTGTCTCTATTATATTATGACAGACCAGCTAGAACTACAGTCTCTATTATATTATGACAGTCCAGCAATATCTACTGTCTCTATTACATTATGACAGACCAGCTAATTCTACTGTCCATATTATAATATGACAGACCAGCTAGATCTACTGTCTCTATTATAATATGACAGACCAGCTAGATCTACTGTCTCTATTATATTATGACAGACCATCTAGATCTACTGTCTCTATGTCTCTATTATAATATGACAGACCAGGTAGATCTTATGTCTCTATTATATTATGACAGACCAGCTAGATCTACTGTCTCTTTTATATTATGACAGACCAGCTAGATCTACTGTCTCTATTATATTATGACAGACCAGCTATATCTGCTGTCTCTATTATATTATGAGAGGCCAGCTAGATCTACTGTCTCTATTACATTATGTCAGACCAGATAGATCTACTGGCTCTATTATAATATGACAGTCCAGCTAATTCTACTGTCCATATTATAATATGACAGACCAGCTAGATCTATTATCCCTATTATATTATGACAGACCAGCTAGATCTACTGTCTCTATATCTCTATTATATTGTGACAGACCAGTTAGATCTACTGTCTCTATATCTCTATTATATTATGACAGACCATCTAGATCTACTGTCTCTATGTCTCTATTATATTATAACAGACCAGGTAGATCTACTGTCTCTATTATATTATGACAGTCCAGCAATATCTACTGTCTCTATTATATTATGACAGACCAGCTACATCTACTGTCTCTATTGTATTATGACAGACCAGAAATATCTATTGTCTCTATTATAATATGACAGACCAGCTAGATCTACTGTCTCTATTATATTATGACAGACCAGCTAGAACTACTGTCTCTATTTTACTATGACAGACCAGCTAGATCTACTGTCTCTATTATATTATGACAGTCCCGCAATATCTACTGTCTCTATTATATTATGACAGACCAGCTAATTCTACTGTCCATATTATAATATGACAGACCAGCTAGATCTACTGTCTCTATTATAATATGACAGACCAGCTAGATCTACTGTCTCTATTATATTATGACAGACCATCTAGATCTACTGTCTCTATGTCTCTATTATAATATGACAGACCAGGTAGATCTTATGTCTCTATTATATTATGACAGACCAGCTAGATCTACTGTCTCTTTTATATTATGACAGACCAGCTAGATCTACTGTCTCTATTATATTATGACAGACCAGCTATATCTGCTGTCTCTATTATATTATGAGAGGCCAGCTAGATCTACTGTCTCTATTACATTATGTCAGACCAGATAGATCTACTGGCTCTATTATAATATGACAGACCAGCTAGATCTACTGTCTCTAGTATAATATGACAGAACAGCTAGATCTATTATCCCTATTATATTATGACAGACCAGCTAGATCTACTGTCTCTATATCTCTATTATATTGTGACAGACCAGTTAGATCTACTGTCTCTATATCTCTATTATATTATGACAGACCATCTAGATCTACTGTCTCTATGTCTCTATTATATTATAACAGACCAGGTAGATCTACTGTCTCTATTATATTATGACAGTCCAGCAATATCTACTGTCTCTATTATATTATGACAGACCAGCTACATCTACTGTCTCTATTGTATTATGACAGACCAGAAATATCTATTGTCTCTATTATAATATGACAGACCAGCTAGATCTACTGTCTCTATTATATTATGACAGACCAGCTAGAACTACTGTCTCTATTTTACTATGACAGACCAGCTAGATCTACTGTCTCTATTATATTATGACAGACCAGCTAGATCTACTGTCTCTATTATATTATGACAGACCAGCTAATTCTACTGTCCATATTATAATATGACAGACCAGCTAGATCTACTGTCTCTATTATAATATGACAGACCAGCTAGATCTACTGTCTCTATTATATTATGACAGACCATCTAGATCTACTGTCTCTATGTCTCTATTATAATATGACAGACCAGGTAGATCTTATGTCTCTATTATATTATGACAGACCAGCTACATCTACTGTCTCTATTATATGATGACAGACCAGCTAGATCTACTGTCTCTATTATATTATGACAGACCAGGTAGATCTTCTGTCTCTATTATATTATGACAGACCAGCTAGATCTACTGTCTCTATTATATTATGACAGACCAGCTAGATCTACTGTCTCTATTATATTATGACAGACCAGCTAGATCTACTGTCTCTATTATAATTATGACAGACCAGCAAGATCTACTGTCTCTATTATAATATGACAGACTAGCTAGATCTACTGTCTCTATTATATTATGACAGACCATCTAGATCTACTGTCTCTATGTCTCTATTATAATATGACAGACCAGCTAGATCTACTGTCTCTATTATATTATGACAGACCAGCTAGATCTACTGTCTCTTTTATATTATGACAGACCAGCTAGATCTACTGTCTCTATTATATTATGACAGACCAGCTATATCTGCTGTCTCTATTATATTATGAGAGGCCAGCTAGATCTACTGTCTCTATTACATTATGTCAGACCAGATAGATCTACTGGCTCTATTATAATATGACAGACCAGCTAGATCTACTGTCTCTATATCTCTATTATATTGTGACAGACCAGTTAGATCTACTGTCTCTATATCTCTATTATATTATGACAGACCATCTAGATCTACTGTCTCTATGTCTCTATTATATTATAACAGACCAGGTAGATCTACTGTCTCTATTATATTATGACAGTCCAGCAATATCTACTGTCTCTATTATATTATGACAGACCAGCTACATCTACTGTCTCTATTGTATTATGACAGACCAGAAATATCTATTGTCTCTATTATAATATGACAGACCAGCTAGATCTACTGTCTCTATTATATTATGACAGACCAGCTAGAACTACTGTCTCTATTTTACTATGACAGACCAGCTAGATCTACTGTCTCTATTATATTATGACAGTCCAGCAATATCTACTGTCTCTATTATATTATGACAGACCAGCTAATTCTACTGTCCATATTATAATATGACAGACCAGCTAGATCTACTGTCTCTATTATAATATGACAGACCAGCTAGATCTACTGTCTCTATTATATTATGACAGACCATCTAGATCTACTGTCTCTATGTCTCTATTATAATATGACAGACCAGGTAGATCTTATGTCTCTATTATATTATGACAGACCAGCTACATCTACTGTCTCTATTATATGATGACAGACCAGCTAGATCTACTGTCTCTATTATATTATGACAGACCAGGTAGATCTTCTGTCTCTATTATATTATGACAGACCAGCTAGATCTACTGTCTCTATTATATTATGACAGACCAGCTAGATCTACTGTCTCTATTATATTATGACAGACCAGCTAGATCTACTGTCTCTATTATAATTATGACAGACCAGCAAGATCTACTGTCTCTATTATAATATGACAGACTAGCTAGATCTACTGTCTCTATTATATTATGACAGACCATCTAGATCTACTGTCTCTATGTCTCTATTATATTATGACAGACCAGCTAGATCTACTGTCTCTATTATATGATGACAGACCAGCTAGATCTACTGTCTCTATTATATTATGACAGACCAGCTAGATCTACTGTCTCTTTTATATTATGACAGACCAGCTAGATCTACTGTCTCTATTATATTATGACAGACCAGCTATATCTGCTGTCTCTATTATATTATGAGAGGCCAGCTAGATCTACTGGCTCTATTATAATATGACAGACCAGCTAGATCTACTGTCTCTAGTATAATATGACAGACCAGCTAGATCTATTATCCCTATTATATTATGACAGACCAGCTAGATCTACTGTCTCTATATCTCTATTATATTGTGACAGACCAGTTAGATCTACTGTCTCTATATCTCTATTATATTATGACAGACCATCTAGATCTACTGTCTCTATGTCTCTATTATATTATGACAGACCAGGTAGATCTTATGTCTCTATTATATTATGACAGACCAGCTACATCTACTGTCTCTATTATATGATGACAGACCAGCTAGATCTACTGTCTCTATTATATTATGACAGACCAGCTAGATCTACTGTCTCTATTATATTATGACAGACCAGCTAGATCTACTGTCTCTATTATATTATGACAGACCAGCTAGATCTACTGTCTCTATTATAATATGACAGACCAGCTAGATCTACTGTCTCTATTATATTATGACAGACCAGCTAGATCTACTGTCTCTATTATATTATGACAGACCAGCTAGATCTACTGTCTCTATATCTCTATTATATTATGACAGACCAGCTAGATCTACTGTCTCTATATCTCTATTATATTATGACAGACCATCTAGATCTACTGTCTCTATTATATTATGACAGACCAGCTAGATCTACTGTCTCTATTATATTATGACAGACCAGCTAGATCTACTGTCTCTATTATATTATGACAGACCAGCTAGATCTACTGTCTCTATTATATTATGACAGACCAGCTAGATCTACTGTCTCTATTATAATATGACAGACCAGCTAGATCTACTGTCTCTATTATATTATGACAGACCAGCTAGATCTACTGTCTCTATTATATTATGACAGACCAGCTAGATCTACTGTCTCTATTATATTATGACAGACCAGCTAGATCTACTGTCTCTATTATATTATGACAGACCAGCTAGATCTACTGTCTCTATTATATTATGACAGACCAGCTAGATCTACTGTCTCTATTATATTATGACAGACCAGCTAGATCTACTGTCTCTATTATATTATGACAGACCAGATCTACTGTCTCTAGATCTACTGTCTCTGTCTCTATTATAATATGACAGACCAGCTAGATCTACTGTCTCTATTATATTATGACAGACCAGCTAGATCTACTGTCTCTATTATATTATGACAGACCAGCTAGATCTACTGTCTCTATTATATTATGACAGACCAGCTAGATCTACTGTCTCTATTATATTATGACAGACCAGCTAGATCTACTGTCTCTATTATATTATGACAGACCAGCTAGATCTACTGTCTCTATTATATTATGACAGACCAGCTAGATCTACTGTCTCTATTATAATTATGACAGACCAGCTAGATCTACTGTCTCTATTATAATATGACAGACCAGCTAGATCTACTGTCTCTATTATATTATGACAGACCAGCTAGATCTACTGTCTATTATAATATCTAGATCTACTGTCTCTATTATAATATGACAGACCAGCTAGATCTACTGTCTCTATTATATTATGACAGACCAGCTAGATCTACTGTCTCTATTATATTATGACAGACCAGCTAGATCTACTGTCTCTATTACATTATGACAGACCAGCTAGATCTACTGTCTCTATTATAATATGACAGACCAGCTAGATCTACTGTCTCTATTATAATATGACAGACCAGCTAGATCTACTGTCTCTATTATATTATGACAGACCAGCTAGATCTACTGTCTCTATATCTAGATCTATTATATTATGACAGACCAGCTAGATCTACTGTCTCTATTATATTATGACAGACCATCTAGATCTACTGTCTCTATGTCTCTATTATATTATAATAACAGACCAGCTAGATCTACTGTCTCTATTATATTATGACAGACCAGCTAGATCTACTGTCTCTATTATATTATGACAGACCAGCTAGATCTACTGTCTCTATTATATTATGACAGACCAGAAAGATCTACTGTCTCTATTATAATATGACAGACCAGCTAGATCTACTGTCTCTATTATATTATGACAGACCAGCTAGATCTACTGTCTCTATTATATTATGACAGACCAGCTAGATCTACTGTCTCTATTATATTATGACAGACCAGCTAGATCTACTGTCTCTATTATATTATGACAGACCAGCTAGATTCTACTGTCTCTATTATATTATGACAGACCAGCTAGATCTACTGTCTCTATTATAATATGACAGACCAGCTAGATCTACTGTCTCTATTATATTATGACAGACCAGATCTACTGATCTATGTCTCTATTATAATATGACAGACCAGCTAGATCTACTGTCTCTATTATATTATGACAGACCAGCTAGATCTACTGTCTCTTTTATATTATGACAGACCAGCTAGATCTACTGTCTCTATTATAGTATGACAGACCAGCTAGATCTATTGTCTCTGTCTCTTTTATATTATGAGAGACCAGCTAGATCAACTGTCTCTATTATATTATGACAGACCAGCTAGATCTACTGTCTCTATTATAATATGACAGACCAGCTAGATCTACTGTCTCTATTATAAGATGTCCTACCAGCGAGATCTACTAAAATCTATTATATTATGACAGACCAGCTAGATCTACTGTCTCTATATCTCTATTATATTATGACAGACCAGCTAGATCTACTGTCTCTCTATTATATTATGACAGACCATCTAGATCTACTGTCTCTATCTATTATATTATGACAGACCAGCTAGATCTACTGTCTCTATTATATTATGACAGACCAGCTAGATCTACTGTCTCTATTATATTATGACAGACCAGCTAGATCTACTGTCTCTATTATATTATGACAGACCAGAAAGATCTACTGTCTCTATTATAATATGACAGACCAGCTAGATCTACTGTCTCTATTATATTATGACAGACCAGCTAGATCTACTGTCTCTATTATATTATGACAGACCAGCTAGATCTACTGTCTCTATTATATTATGACAGTCCCATATTATGAATATCTACTGTCTCTATTATATTATGACAGACCAGCTAGATCTACTGTCTCTATTATATTATGACAGACCAGCTAGATCTACTGTCTCTATTATATATGACAGACCAGCTAGATCTACTGTCTCTATTATATTATGACAGACCAGCTAGATCTACTGTCTCTATGTCTCTATTATAATATGACAGACCAGCTAGATCTACTGTCTCTATTATATTATGACAGACCAGCTAGATCTACTGTCTCTATTATATATATGACAGACCAGCTAGATCTACTGTCTCTATTATATTATGACAGACCAGGTAGATCTTCTGTCTCTATTATATTATGACAGACCAGCTAGATCTACTGTCTCTATTATATTATGACAGACCAGCTAGATCTACTGTCTCTATTATATTATGACAGACCAGCTAGATCTACTGTCTCTATTATATTATGACAGACCAGCTAGATCTACTGTCTCTATTATATTATGACAGACTAGCTAGATCTACTGTCTCTATTATATTATGACAGACCAGCTAGATCTACTGTCTCTATGTCTCTATTATAATATGACAGACCAGCTAGATCTACTGTCTCTATTATATTATGACAGACCAGCTAGATCTACTGTCTCTATTATATTATGACAGACCAGCTAGATCTACTGTCTCTATTATATTATGACAGACCAGCTAGATCTACTGTCTCTATTATATTATGACAGACCAGCTAGATCTACTGTCTCTATTATATTATGACAGACCAGCTAGATCTACTGTCTCTATTATAATATGACAGACCAGCTAGATCTACTGTCTCTATATCTCTATTATATTATGACAGACCAGCTAGATCTACTGTCTCTATATCTCTATTATATTATGACAGACCATCTAGATCTACTGTCTCTATGTCTCTATTATATTATGACAGACCAGCTAGATCTACTGTCTCTATTATATTATGACAGACCAGCTAGATCTACTGTCTCTATTATATTATGACAGACCAGCTAGATCTACTGTCTCTATTGTATTATGACAGACCAGAAATATCTATTGTCTCTATTATAATATGACAGACCAGCTAGATCTACTGTCTCTATTATATTATGACAGACCAGCTAGAACTACTGTCTCTATTTTATTATGACAGACCAGCTAGATCTACTGTCTCTATTATATTATGACAGACCAGCAAGATCTACTGTCTCTATTATATTATGACAGACCAGCTAGATCTACTGTCCTATTATAATATGACAGACCAGCTAGATCTACTGTCTCTATTATAATATGACAGACCAGCTAGATCTACTGTCTCTATTATATTATGACAGACCATCTAGATCTACTGTCTCTATGTCTCTATTATAATATGACAGACCAGCTAGATCTATGTCTCTATTATATTATGACAGACCAGCTAGATCTACTGTCTCTATTATATTATGACAGACCAGCTAGATCTACTGTCTCTATTATATTATGACAGACCAGCTAGATCTTCTGTCTCTATTATATTATGACAGACCAGCTAGATCTACTGTCTCTATTATATTATGACAGACCAGCTAGATCTACTGTCTCTATTATATTATGACAGACCAGCTAGATCTACTGTCTCTATTATAATTATGACAGACCAGCTAGATCTACTGTCTCTATTATAATATGACAGACCAGCTAGATCTACTGTCTCTATTATATTATGACAGACCAGCTAGATCTACTGTCTCTATGTCTCTATTATATTATGACAGACCAGCTAGATCTACTGTCTCTATTATATTATGACAGACCAGCTAGATCTACTGTCTCTATTATATTATGACAGACCAGCTAGATCTACTGTCTCTTTTATATTATGACAGACCAGCTAGATCTACTGTCTCTATTATATTATGACAGACCAGCTATATCTACTGTCTCTATTATATTATGACAGACCAGCTAGATCTACTGTCTCTATTATAATATGACAGACCAGCTAGATCTACTGTCTCTATTATAATATGACAGACCAGCTAGATCTATTGTCTCTATTATATTATGACAGACCAGCTAGATCTACTGTCTCTATATCTCTATTATATTATGACAGACCAGTTAGATCTACTGTCTCTATATCTCTATTATATTATGACAGACCATCTAGATCTACTGTCTCTATGTCTCTATTATATTATGACAGACCAGCTAGATCTACTGTCTCTATTATATTATGACAGACCAGCTAGATCTACTGTCTCTATTATATATGACAGACCAGCTAGATCTACTGTCTCTATTATATTATGACAGACCAGCTAGATCTACTGTCTCTATTATATTATGACAGACCAGCTAGATCTACTGTCTCTATTATATTATGACAGACCAGCTAGATCTACTGTCTCTATTTATTAGACAGACCAGGGACCTACTGTCTCTATTATATTATGACAGACCAGCTAGATCTACTGTCTCATTGATTATGACAGACCAGCTAGATCTACTGTCTCTGCTAAATCTATGTCTCTATTATATTATGACAGACCAGCTAGATCTACTGTCTCTATTATATTATGACAGACCAGCTAGATCTACTGTCTCTATTATATTATGACAGACCAGCTAGATCTATTGTCTCTATTATATTATGACAGACCAGCTAGATCTACTGTCTCTATCTCTATTATATGACAGACCAGTTAGATCTACTGTCTCTATACTGTCTCTATTATATTATGACAGACCATCTAGATCTACTGTCTCTATGTCTCTATTATATTATGACAGACCAGCTAGATCTACTGTCTCTATTATATTATGACAGACCAGCAATATCTACTGTCTCTATTATATTATGACAGACCAGCTACATCTACTGTCTCTATTGTATTATGACAGACCAGAAAGATCTATTGTCTCTATTATAATATGACAGACCAGCTAGATCTACTGTCTCTATTATATTATGACAGACCAGCTAGATCTACTGTCTCTATTTTATTATGACAGACCAGCTAGATCTACTGTCTCTATTATATTATGACAGACCAGCTAGATCTACTGTCTCTATTATATTATGACAGACCAGCTAGATCTACTGTCTCTATTATAATATGACAGACCAGCTAGATCTACTGTCTCTATTATAATATGACAGACCAGCTAGATCTACTGTCTCTATTATATTATGACAGACCATCTAGATCTACTGTCTCTATGTCTCTATTATAATATGACAGACCAGCTAGATCTACTGTCTCTATTATATTATGACAGACCAGCTAGATCTACTGTCTCTATTATATTATGACAGACCAGCTAGATCTACTGTCTCTATTATATTATGACAGACCAGCTAGATCTACTGTCTCTATTATATTATGACAGACCAGCTAGATCTACTGTCTCTATTATATTATGACAGACCAGCTAGATCTACTGTCTCTATTATATTATGACAGACCAGCTAGATCTACTGTCTCTATTATAATTATGACAGACCAGCTAGATCTACTGTCTCTATTATAATATGACAGACCAGCTAGATCTACTGTCTCTATTATATTATGACAGACCAGCTAGATCTACTGTCTCTATATCTCTATTATATTATGACAGACCAGCTAGATCTACTGTCTCTATTATATTATGACAGACCAGCTAGATCTACTGTCTCTTTTATATTATGACAGACCAGCTAGATCTACTGTCTCTATTATATTATGACAGACCAGCTAGATCTACTGTCTCTATTATATTATGACAGACCAGCTAGATCTACTGTCTCTATTATATTATGACAGACCAGCTAGATCTACTGTCTCTATTATATTATGACAGACCAGCTAGATCTACTGTCTCTATTATATTATGACAGACCAGTTAGATCTACTGTAGATCTATGTCTCTATTATATTATGACAGACCAGCTAGATCTACTGTCTCTATTATATTATGACAGACCAGCTAGATCTGTCTCTATTATATTATGACAGACCAGCTAGATCTACTGTCTCTATTATATTATGACAGACCAGCAAGATCTACTGTCTCTATTATATTATGACAGACCAGCTAGATCTACTGTCTCTATTATATTATGACAGACCAGAAATATCTATTGTCTCTATTATAATATGACAGACCAGCTAGATCTACTGTCTCTATTATATTATGACAGACCAGCTAGATCTACTGTCTCTATTTTATTATGACAGACCAGCTAGATCTACTGTCTCTATTATATTACGACAGACCAGCTATATCTACTTTCTCTATTATATTATGACAGACCAGCTAATTCTACTGTCTCTATTATAATATGACAGACCAGCTAGATCTACTATCTCTATTATAATATGACAGACCAGCTAGATCTACTGTCTCTATTATATTATGACAGACCAGCTAGATCTACTGTCTCTATGTCTCTATTATAATATGACAGACCAGCTAGATCTACTGTCTCTATTATATTATGACAGACCAGCTAGATCTACTGTCTCTATTATATTATGACAGACCAGCTAGATCTATTGTCTCTATTATATTATGACAGACCAGTAGATCTTCTGTCTCTATTATATTATGACAGACCAGCTAGATCTACTGTCTCTATTATATTATGACAGACCAGCTAGATCTACTGTCTCTATTATATTATGACAGACCAGCTAGATCTACTGTCTCTATTATAATTATGACAGACCAGCAAGATCTACTGTCTCTATTATAATTATGACAGACCAGCTAGATCTACTGTCTCTATTATATTATGACAGACCAGCTAGATCTACTGTCTCTATGTCTCTATTATATTATGACAGACCAGCTAGATCTACTGTCTCTATTATATTATGACAGACCAGCTAGATCTACTGTCTCTATTATATTATGACAGACCAGCTAGATCTACTGTCTCTATTATATTATGACAGACCAGCTAGATCTACTGTCTCTATTATATTATGACAGACCAGCTATATCTGCTGTCTCTATTATATTATGACAGACCAGCTAGATCTACTGTCTCTATTATAATATGACAGACCAGCTAGATCTACTGTCTCTATTATAATATGACAGACCAGCTAGATCTATTGTCTCTATTATATTATGACAGACCAGCTAGATCTACTGTCTCTATATCTCTATTATATTGTGACAGACCAGTTAGATCTACTGTCTCTATATCTCTATTATATTATGACAGACCATCTAGATCTACTGTCTCTATGTCTCTATTATATTATGACAGACCAGGTAGATCTTATGTCTCTATTATATTATGACAGACCAGCTACATCTACTGTCTCTATTATATGATGACAAACCAGCTAGATCTACTGTCTCTATTATATTATGACAGACCAGCTAGATCTACTGTCTCTATTATATTATGACAGACCAGCTAGATCTACTGTCTCTATTATATTATGACAGACCAGCTAGATCTACTGTCTCTATTATAACAGACCAGGTAGATCTACTGTCTCTATTATATTATGACAGTCCAGCAATATCTACTGTCTCTATTATATTATGACAGACCAGCTACATCTACTGTCTCTATTATATTATGACAGACCAGAAATATCTATTGTCTCTATTATAATATGACAGACCAGCTAGATCTACTGTCTCTATTATATTATGACAGACCAGCTAGAACTACTGTCTCTATTTTACTATGACAGACCAGCTAGATCTACTGTCTCTATTATATTATGACAGACCAGCTAGATCTACTGTCTCTATTATATTATGACAGACCAGCTAATCTACTGTCTCATATTATAATATGACAGACCAGCTAGATCTACTGTCTCTATTATAATATGACAGACCAGCTAGATCTACTGTCTCTATTATATTATGACAGACCATCTAGATCTACTGTCTCTATGTCTCTATAATATGACAGACCAGGTAGATCTATGTCTCTATTATATTATGACAGACCAGCTAGATCTACTGTCTCTTTTATATTATGACAGACCAGCTAGATCTACTGTCTCTATTATATTATGACAGACCAGCTATATCTACTGTCTCTATTATATTATGACAGACCAGCTAGATCTACTGTCTCTATTATATTATGACAGACCAGCTAGATCTACTGTCTCTATTATATTATGACAGACCAGCTAGATCTACTGTCTCTATTATATTATGACAGACCAGCTACATCTACTGTCTCTATTATATTATGACAGACCAGCTAGATCTACTGTCTCTATTATATTATGACAGACCAGCTAGATCTACTGTCTCTATTATAATTATGACAGACCAGCAAGATCTACTGTCTCTATTATAATATGACAGACCAGCTAGATCTACTGTCTCTATTATATTATGACAGACCATCTAGATCTACTGTCTCTATGTCTCTATTATATTATGACAGACCAGCTAGATCTACTGTCTCTATTATATGATGACAGACCAGCTAGATCTACTGTCTCTATTATATTATGACAGACCAGCTAGATCTACTGTCTCTTTTATATTATGACAGACCAGCTAGATCTACTGTCTCTATTATATTATGACAGACCAGCTATATCTACTGTCTCTATTATATTATGACAGACCAGCTAGATCTACTGTCTCTATTATATTATGACAGACCAGCTAGATCTACTGGCTCTATTATAATATGACAGACCAGCTAGATCTACTGTCTCTAGTATAATATGACAGACCAGCTAGATCTATTATCCCTATTATATTATGACAGACCAGCTAGATCTACTGTCTCTATATCTCTATTATATTATGACAGACCAGTTAGATCTACTGTCTCTATATCTCTATTATATTATGACAGACCATCTAGATCTACTGTCTCTATGTCTCTATTATATTATGACAGACCAGCTAGATCTACTGTCTCTATTATATTATGACAGACCAGCTAGATCTACTGTCTCTTTTATATTATGACAGACCAGCTAGATCTACTGTCTCTATTATATTATGACAGACCAGCTAGATCTACTGTCTCTATTATATTATGACAGACCAGCTAGATCTACTGTCTCTATTATATTATGACAGACCAGCTAGATCTACTGTCTCTATTATAATATGACAGACCAGCTAGATCTACTGTCTCTATTATAATATGACAGACCAGCTAGATCTACTGTCTCTATTATATTATGACAGACCAGCTAGATCTACTGTCTCTATGTCTCTATTATATTATGACAGACCAGCTAGATCTACTTTCTCTATGTCTCTATTATATTATGACAGACCAGCTAGATCTACTGTCTCTATTATATGATGACAGACCAGCTAGATCTACTGTCTCTATTATATTATGACAGACCAGCTAGATCTACTGTCTCTTTTATATTATGACAGACCAGCTAGATCTACTGTCTCTATTATAATATGACAGACCAGCTAGATCTACTGTCTCTATTATATTATGACAGACCAGCTAGATCTACTGTCTCTATTATATTATGACAGACCAGCTAGATCTACTGTCTCTATTATATTATGACAGACCAGCTAGATCTACTGTCTCTATTATATTATGACAGACCAGCTAGATCTACTGTCTCTATTATATTATGACAGACCAGCTAGATCTACTGTCTCTATTATATTATGACAGACCAGCTAGATCTACTGTCTCTATTATATTATGACAGACCAGCTAGATCTATGTCTCTATTATATTATGACAGACCAGCTACATCTACTGTCTCTATTATATTATGACAGACCAGCTAGATCTACTGTCTCTATTATATTATGACAGACCAGCTAGATCTTCTGTCTCTATTATATTATGACAGACCAGCTAGATCTACTGTCTCTATTATATTATGACAGACCAGCTAGATCTACTGTCTCTATTATATTATGACAGACCAGCTAGATCTACTGTCTCTATTATAATATGACAGACCAGCTAGATCTATTATCCCTATTATATTATGACAGACCAGCTAGATCTACTGTCTCTATTATAATATGACAGACCAGCTAGATCTACTGTCTCTATTATATTATGACACACCAGCTAGATCTATATTGTCTCTATTGTATTTTGAGAGACCAGCTAGATCTACTGTCTCTATTATATTATTACAGACCAGCTAGATCTACTGTCTCTATTATATTATGACAGACCAGCTAGATCTACTGTCTCTATTATATTATGACAGACCAGCTAGATCTACTGTCTCTATTATATTATGACAGACCAGCTAGATCTACTGTCTCTATTATATTATGACAGACCAGCTAGATCTACTGTCTCTATTATATTATGACAGACCAGCTAGATCTACTGTCTCTATTATATTATGACAGACCAGCTAGATCTACTGTCTCTATTATATTATGACAGACCAGCTAGATCTACTGTCTCTATTATATTATGACAGACCAGCTAGATCTACTGTCTCTATTATAATTATGACAGACCAGCTAGATCTACTGTCTCTATTATATTATGACAGACCAGCTAGATCTACTGTCTCTATTATATTATGACAGACCAGCTAGATCTACTGTCTCTATTATATTATGACAGACCAGCTAGATCTACTGTCACTATTGTATTATGACAGACCAGCTAGATCTACTGTCTCTATGTCTCTATTATATTATAACAGACCAGCTAAATCTACTGTCTCTATATCTCTATTATATTATGACATTCCAGCTAGATCTACTGTCTCTATTATATTATGACAGACCAGCTAGATCTACTGTCTCTATTATATTATGACAGACCAGCTAGATCTACTGTCTCTATTATATTATGACAGACCAGCTAGATCTACTGTCTCTATTATATTATGACAGACCAGCTAGATCTACTGTCTCTATTATATTATGACAGACCAGCTAGATCTACTGTCTCTATTATATTATGACAGACCAGCTAGATCTACTGTCTCTATTATATTATGACAGACCAGCTAGATCTACTGTCTCTATTATATTATGACAGACCAGCTAGATCTACTGTCTTATATTATGATCTCTATTATATTATGACAGACCAGCTAGATCTACTGTCTCTATTATATTATGACAGACCAGCTAGATCTACTGTCTCTATTATATTATGACAGACCAGCTAGATCTACTGTCTCTATTATATTATGACAGACCAGCTAGATCTACTGTCTCTATTATATTATGACAGACCAGCTAGATCTACTGTCTCTCTTATTATATTATGACAGACCAGCTAGATCTACTGTCTCTATTATATTATGACAGACCAGCTAGATCTACTGTCTCTATTATATTATGACAGACCAGCTAGATCTACTGTCTCTATTATATTATGACAGACCAGCTAGATCTACTGTCTCTATTATATTATGACAGACCAGCAAGATCTACTGTCTCTATTAATATGACAGACCAGCTAGATCTACTGTCTCTATTATATTATGACAGACCAGCTAGATCTACTGTCTCTGTCTCTATTATATTATGACAGACCAGCTAGATCTACTGTCTCTATTATATTATGACAGACCAGCTAGATCTACTGTCTCTATTATATATGACAGACCAGCTAGATCTACTGTCTCTATTATATTATGACAGACCAGCTAGATCTACTGTCTCTATTATATTATGACAGACCAGCTAGATCTACTGTCTCTATTATATTATGACAGACCAGCTAGATCTACTGTCTCTATTATATTATGACAGACCAGCTAGATCTACTGTCTCTATTATAATTATGACAGACCAGCTAGATCTACTGTCTCTATTATAATATGACAGACCAGCTAGATCTACTGTCTCTATTATATTATGACAGACCAGCTAGATCTACTGTCTCTGTCTCTATTATATTATGACAGACCAGCTAGATCTACTGTCTCTATTATATTATGACAGACCAGCTAGATCTACTGTCTCTATTATAATATGACAGACCAGCTAGATCTACTGTCTCTATTATATTATGACAGACCAGCAAGATCTACTGTCTCTATTATAATATGACAGACCAGCTAGATCTACTGTCTCTATTATATTATGACAGACCAGCTAGATCTACTGTCTCTATTATATTATGACAGACCAGCTAGATCTACTGTCTCTATGTCTCTATTATAATATGACAGACCAGGTAGATCTTATGTCTCTATTATATTATGACAGACCAGCTAGATCTACTGTCTCTATTATATTATGACAGACCAGCTAGATCTTCTGTCTCTATTATATTATGACAGACCAGCTAGATCTACTGTCTCTATTATATTATGACAGACCAGCTAGATCTACTGTCTCTATTATATTATGACAGACCAGCTAGATCTACTGTCTCTATTATATTATGACAGACCAGCTAGATCTACTGTCTCTATTATAATATGACAGACCAGCTAGATCTATTGTCTCTATTATATTATGACAGACCAGCTAGATCTACTGTCTCTATGTCTCTATTATATTATGACAGACCAGCTAGATCTACTGTCTCTATTATATTATGACAGACCAGCTAGATCTACTGTCTCTATGTCTCTATTATATTATGACAGACCAGCTAGATCTACTGTCTCTATTATATTATGACAGACCAGCTAGATCTACTGTCTCTATTATATTATGACAGACCAGCTAGATCTACTGTCTCTATTATATTATGACAGACCAGCTAGATCTACTGTCTCTATTATATTATGACAGACCAGCTAGATCTACTGTCTCTATTATATTATGACAGACCAGCTAGATCTACTGTCTCTATTATATTATGACAGACCATCTAGATCTACTGTCTCTATTATATTATGACAGACCAGCTAGATCTACTGTCTCTATATCTCTATTATATTATGACAGACCAGCTAGATCTACTGTCTCTATTATATTATGACAGACCAGCTAGATCTACTGTCTCTATTATATTATGACAGACCAGCTAGATCTACTGTCTCTATTATATTATGACAGACCAGCTAGATCTACTGTCTCTATTATATTATGACAGACCAGCTAGATCTACTGTCTCTATTATATTATGACAGACCAGCTAGATCTACTGTCTCTATTATATTATGACAGACCAGCTAGATCTACTGTCTCTATTATATTATGACAGACCAGCTAGATCTACTGTCTCTCTATTATATTATGACAGACCAGCTAGATCTACTGTCTCTATTATATTATGACAGACCAGCTAGATCTACTGTCTCTATTATATTATGACAGACCAGCTAGATCTACTGTCTCTATTATATTATGACAGACCAGCTAGATCTACTGTCTCTATTATATTATGACAGACCAGCTAGATCTACTGTCTCTATTATATTATGACAGACCAGCTAGATCTACTGTCTCTATTATATTATGACAGACCAGCTAGATCTACTGTCTCTATTATATTATGACAGACCAGCTAGATCTACTGTCTCTATTATAATATGACAGACCAGCTAGATCTACTGTCTCTATTATATTATGACAGACCATCTAGATCTACTGTCTCTATGTCTCTATTATATTATGACAGACCAGCTAGATCTACTGTCTCTATTATATTATGACAGACCAGCTAGATCTACTGTCTCTATTATATTATGACAGACCAGCTAGATCTACTGTCTCTATTATAATATGACAGACCAGCTAGATCTACTGTCTCTATTATATTATGACAGACCAGCTAGATCTACTGTCTCTATTATATTATGACAGACCAGCTAGATCTACTGTCTCTATTATATTATGACAGACCAGCTAGATCTACTGTCTCTATTATATTATGACAGACCAGCTAGATCTACTGTCTCTATATCTCTATTATATTATGACAGACCAGCTAGATCTACAGCTAGATCTACTGTCTCTATATCTCTATTATATTATGACAGACCATCTAGATCTACTGTCTCTATGTCTCTATTATATTATGACAGACCAGATAGATCTTATGTCTCTATTATATTATGACAGACCAGCTACATCTACTGTCTCTATTATATGATGACAGACCAGCTAGATCTACTGTCTCTATTATATTATGACAGACCAGCTAGATCTACTGTCTCTATTATAATTATGACAGACCAGCAAGATCTACTGTCTCTATTATAATATGTCAGACCAGCAAGATCTACTGTCTCTATTATAATATGACAGACTAGCTAGATCTACTGTCTCTATTATATTATGACAGACCATCTAGATCTACTATCCCTATTATATTATGACAGACCAGCTAGATCTACTGTCTCTATATCTCTATTATATTGTGACAGACCAGTTAGATCTACTGTCTCTATATCTCTATTATATTATGACAGACCAGGTAGATCTTCTGTCTCTATTATATTATGACAGACCAGCTATATCTACTGTCTCTATTATATTATGACAGACCAGCTAGATCTACTGTCTCTATTATATTATGACAGACCAGCTAGATCTACTGTCTCTATTATATTATGACAGACCAGCCAGATCTACTGTCTCTATTATAATATGACAGACCAGCTAGATCTACTGTCTCTATTATATTATGACAGACCAGCTAGATCTACTGTCTCTGTCTCTATTATATTATGACAGACCAGCTAGATCTACTGTCTCTATTATATTATGACAGACCAGCTAGATCTACTGTCTCTATTATATTATGACAGACCAGCTAGATCTACTGTCTCTATTATATTATGACAGACCAGCTAGATCTTCTGTCTCTATTATATTATGACAGACCAGCTAGATCTACTGTCTCTATTATATTATGACAGACCAGCTAGATCTACTGTCTCTATTATATTATGACAGACCAGCTAGATCTACTGTCTCTATTATAATTATGACAGACCAGCAAGATCTACTGTCTCTATTATAATATGACAGACTAGCTAGATCTACTGTCTCTATTATATTATGACAGACCATCTAGATCTACTGTCTCTATGTCTCTATTATATTATGACAGACCAGCTAGATCTACTGTCTCTATTATATTATGACAGACCAGCTAGATCTACTGTCTCTATTATATTATGACAGACCAGCTAGATCTACTGTCTCTATTATATTATGACAGACCAGCTAGATCTACTGTCTCTATTATATTATGACAGACCAGCTAGATCTACTGTCTCTATTATAATATGACAGACCAGCTAGATCTACTGTCTCTATTATATTATGACAGACCAGCTAGATCTACTGTCTCTGTCTCTATTATATTATGACAGACCAGCTAGATCTTACTGTCTCTATTATATTATGACAGACCAGCTAGATCTACTGTCTCTATTATATTATGACAGACCAGCTAGATCTACTGTCTCTATTATATTATGACAGACCAGCTAGATCTTCTGTCTCTATTATATTATGACAGACCAGCTAGATCTACTGTCTCTATTCTATTATGACAGACCAGCTAGATCTACTGTCTCTATTATATTATGACAGACCAGCTAGATCTACTGTCTCTATTATAATTATGACAGACCAGCTAGATCTACTGTCTCTATTATAATATGACAGACCAGCTAGATCTACTGTCTCTATTATATTATGACAGACCAGCTAGATCTACTGTCTCTATGTCTCTATTATATTATGACAGACCAGCTAGATCTACTGTCTCTATTATATTATGACAGACCAGCTAGATCTACTGTCTCTATTATATTATGACAGACCAGCTAGATCTACTGTCTCTAGTATATTATGACAGACCAGCAAGATCTATTGTCTCTATTACAATATGACAGACAAGTAAGATCTACTGTCTCTATTATAATATGACAGAGCAGCTAGATCTACTGTCTCTATTATATTATGACAGACCAGCTAGATCTACTGTCTCTATTATATTATGACAGACCAGCTAGATCTACTGTCTCTATCTATTATAATATGACAGACCAGGTAGATCTATGTCTCTATTATATTATGACAGACCAGCTAGATCTACTGTCTCTATTATATTATGACAGACCAGCTAGATCTACTGTCTCTATTATATTATGACAGACCAGCTAGATCTACTGTCTCTATTATATTATGACAGACCAGCTAGATCTACTGTCTCTATATTATGACAGACCAGCTAGATCTACTGTCTCTATTATATTATGACAGACCAGCTAGATCTACTGTCTCTATTATATTATGACAGACCAGCTAGATCTACTGTCTCTATTATATTATGACAGACCAGCTAGATCTACTGTCTCTATTATATTATGACAGACCAGCTAGATCTACTGTCTCTATTATATTATGACAGACCAGCTAGATCTACTGTCTCTGTCTCTATTATATTATGACAGACCAGCTAGATCTACTGTCTCTATTATATTATGACAGACCAGCTAGATCTACTGTCTCTTTTATATTATGACAGACCAGCTAGATCTACTGTCTCTATTATATTATGACAGACCAGCTAGATCTACTGTCTCTATTATATTATGACAGACCAGCTAGATCTACTGTCTCTATTATATTATGACAGACCAGCTAGATCTACTGTCTCTATTATATTATGACAGACCAGCTAGATCTACTGTCTCTAGTATAATATGACAGACCAGCTAGATCTATTATCTCTATTATATTATGACAGACCAGCTAGATCTACTGTCTCTATATCTCTATTATATATGACAGACCAGCTAGATCTACTGTCTCTATCTCTATTATATTATGACAGACCATCTAGATCTACTGTCTCTATGTCTCTATTATATTATGACAGACCAGCTAGATCTACTGTCTCTATTATATTATGACAGACCAGCTAGATCTACTGTCTCTATTATATTATGACAGACCAGCTAGATCTACTGTCTCTATTATATTATGACAGACCAGCTAGATCTACTGTCTCTATTATATTATGACAGACCAGCTAGATCTACTGTCTCTATTATATTATGACAGACCAGCTAGATCTACTGTCTCTATTATATTATGACAGACCAGCTAGATCTACTGTCTCTATTATATTATGACAGACCAGCTAGATCTACTGTCTCTATTATATTATGACAGACCAGCTAGATCTACTGTCTCTATTATATTATGACAGACCAGCTAGATCTACTGTCTCTATTATATTATGACAGACCAGCTAGATCTACTGCTAGATCTACTGTCTCTATTATATTATGACAGACCAGCTAGATCTACTGTCTCTATTATATTATGACAGACCATCTAGATCTACTGTCTCTATGTCTCTATTATATTATGACAGACCAGCTAGATCTACTGTCTCTATTATATTATGACAGACCAGCTAGATCTACTGTCTCTATTATATTATGACAGACCAGCTAGATCTACTGTCTCTATTATATTATGACAGACCAGCTAGATCTACTGTCTCTATTATATTATGACAGACCAGCTAGATCTACTGTCTCTATTATAATATGACAGACCAGCTAGATCTACTGTCTCTATTATATTATGACAGACCAGCTAGATCTACTGTCTCTATTATATTATGACAGACCAGCTAGATCTACTGTCTCTATTATATTATGACAGACCAGCTAGATCTACTGTCTCTATTATATTATGACAGACCAGCTAGATCTACTGTCTCTATTATAATATGACAGACCAGCTAGATCTACTGTCTCTATTATATTATGACAGACCAGCTAGATCTACTGTCTCTATTATATTATGACAGACCATCTACTGTCTAGATCTACTGTCTCTATGTCTCTATTATAATATGACAGACCAGCTAGATCTACTGTCTCTATTATATTATGACAGACCAGCTAGATCTACTGTCTCTATTATATTATGACAGACCAGCTAGATCTACTGTCTCTATTATATTATGACAGACCAGCTAGATCTACTGTCTCTATTATATTATGACAGACCAGCTAGATCTACTGTCTCTATTATATTATGACAGACCAGCTAGATCTACTGTCTCTATTATATTATGACAGACCAGCTAGATCTACTGTCTCTATTATATTATGACAGACCAGCTAGATCTACTGTCTCTATTATATTATGACAGACCAGCTAGATCTACTGTCTCTGTCTCTATTATATTATGACAGACCAGCTAGATCTACTGTCTCTATTATATTATGACAGACCAGCTAGATCTACTGTCTCTATTATATTATGACAGACCAGCTAGATCTACTGTCTCTATTATATTATGACAGACCAGCTAGATCTACTGTCTCTATTATATTATGACAGACCAGCTAGATCTACTGTCTCTATTATATTATGACAGACCAGCTAGATCTACTGTCTCTATTATATTATGACAGACCAGCTAGATCTACTGTCTCTATTATAATATGACAGACCAGCTAGATCTACTGTCTCTATTATATTATGACAGACCAGCTAGATCTACTGTCTCTATATCTCTATTATATTATGACAGACCAGCTAGATCTACTGTCTCTATTATATTATGACAGACCAGCTAGATCTACTGTCTCTATTATATTATGACAGACCAGCTAGATCTACTGTCTCTATTATATTATGACAGACCAGCTAGATCTACTGTCTCTATTATATTATGACAGACCAGCTAGATCTACTGTCTCTATTATATTATGACAGACCAGCTAGATCTACTGTCTCTATTGTATTATGACAGACCAGCTAAATATCTACTGTCTCTATTATATATGACAGACCAGCTAGATCTACTGTCTCTATTATATTATGACAGACCAGCTAGATCTACTGTCTCTATTTATATTATGACAGACCAGCTAGATCTACTGTCTCTATTATATTATGACAGACCAGCTAGATCTACTGTCTCTATTATATTATGACAGACCAGCTAGATCTACTGTCTCTATTATATTATGACAGACCAGCTAGATCTACTGTCTCTATTATATTATGACAGACCAGCTAGATCTACTGTCTCTATTATATTATGACAGACCAGCTAGATCTACTGTCTCTATTATAATATGACAGACCAGCTAGATCTACTGTCTCTATTATATTATGACAGACCAGCTAGATCTACTGTCTCTATTATATTATGACAGACCAGCTAGATCTACTGTCTCTATTATATTATGACAGACCAGCTAGATCTTCTGTCTCTATTATATTATGACAGACCAGCTAGATCTACTGTCTCTATTATATTATGACAGACCAGCTAGATCTACTGTCTCTATTATATTATGACAGACCAGCTAGATCTACTGTCTCTATTATATTATGACAGACCAGCTAGATCTACTGTCTCTATTATAATATGACAGACCAGCTAGATCTACTGTCTCTATTATATTATGACAGACCATCTAGATCTACTGTCTCTGTCTCTATTATATTATGACAGACCAGCTAGATCTACTGTCTCTATTATATTATGACAGACCAGCTAGATCTACTGTCTCTATTATATTATGACAGACCAGCTAGATCTACTGTCTCTATTATATTATGACAGACCAGCTAGATCTACTGTCTCTATTATATTATGACAGACCAGCTAGATCTACTGTCTCTATTATATTATGACAGACCAGCTAGATCTACTGTCTCTATTATATTATGACAGACCAGCTAGATCTACTGTCTCTATTATATTATGACAGACCAGCTAGATCTACTGTCTCTATATCTCTATTATATTATGACAGACCAGCTAGATCTCTCTGTCTCTATTATATTATGACAGACCAGCTAGATCTACTGTCTCTATTATATTATGACAGACCAGCTAGATCTACTGTCTCTATTATATTATGACAGACCAGCTAGATCTACTGTCTCTATTGTATTATGACAGACCAGCTAGATCTACTGTCTCTATTATATTATGACAGACCAGCTAGATCTACTGTCTCTATTATATTATGACAGACCAGCTAGATCTACTGTCTCTATTATATTATGACAGACCAGCTAGATCTACTGTCTCTATTATATTATGACAGACCAGCTAGATCTACTGTCTCTATTATATTATGACAGACCAGCTAGATCTACTGTCTCTATTATAATATGACAGACCAGCTAGATCTACTGTCTCTATTATATTATGACAGACCAGCTAGATCTACTGTCTCTATTATATTATGACAGACCATCTAGATCTACTGTCTCTATTATATTATGACAGACCAGCTAGATCTACTGTCTCTATTATATTATGACAGACCAGCTAGATCTACTGTCTCTATTATAATATGACAGACCAGCTAGATCTACTGTCTCTATTATATTATGACAGACCAGGTAGATCTTCTGTCTCTATTATATTATGACAGACCAGCTAGATCTACTGTCTCTATTATATTATGACAGACCAGCTAGATCTACTGTCTCTATTATATTATGACAGACCAGCTAGATCTACTGTCTCTATTATAATTATGACAGACCAGCAAGATCTACTGTCTCTATTATAATATGACAGACCAGCTAGATCTACTGTCTCTATTATATTATGACAGACCATCTAGATCTACTGTCTCTATGTCTCTATTATATTATGACAGACCAGCTAGATCTACTGTCTCTATTATATGATGACAGACCAGCTAGATCTACTGTCTCTATTATATTATGACAGACCAGCTAGATCTACTGTCTCTATTATATTATGACAGACCAGCTAGATCTACTGTCTCTATTATATTATGACAGACCAGCTAGATCTACTGTCTCTATTATATTATGACAGACCAGCTAGATCTACTGTCTCTATTATATTATGACAGACCAGCTAGATCTACTGTCTCTAGTATAATATGACAGACCAGCTAGATCTATTATCCCTATTATATTATGACAGACCAGCTAGATCTACTGTCTCTATATCTCTATTATATTGTGATAGACCAGTTAGATCTACTGTCTCTATATCTCTATTATATTATGACAGACCATCTAGATCTACTGTCTCTATGTCTCTATTATATTATGACAGACCAGATAGATCTTATGTCTCTATTATATTATGACAGACCAGCTACATCTACTGTCTCTATTATATATGACAAACCAGCTAGATCTACTGTCTCTATTATATTATGACAGACCAGCTAGATCTACTGTCTCTATTATATTATGACAGACCAGCTAGATCTACTGTCTCTATTATATTATGACAGACCAGCTAGATCTACTGTCTCTATTATATATGACAGACCAGCTAGATCTACTGTCTCTATTATATTATGACAGACCAGCTAGATCTACTGTCTCTATTATATTATGACAGACCAGCTAGATCTACTGTCTCTATTATATTATGACAGACCAGAAATATCTACTGTCTCTATTATAATATGACAGACCAGCTAGATCTACTGTCTCTATTATATTATGACAGACCAGCTAGATCTACTGTCTCTATTTTATTATGACAGACCAGCTAGATCTACTGTCTCTATTATATTATGACAGACCAGCTAGATCTACTGTCTCTATTATATTATGACAGACCAGCTAGATCTACTGTCTCTATTATATTATGACAGACCAGCTAGATCTACTGTCTCTATTATATTATGACAGACCAGCTAGATCTACTGTCTCTATTATATTATGACAGACCATCTAGATCTACTGTCTCTATGTCTCTATTATAATATGACAGACCAGCTAGATCTTATGTCTCTATTATATTATGACAGACCAGCTAGATCTACTGTCTCTTTTATATTATGACAGACCAGCTAGATCTACTGTCTCTATTATATTATGACAGACCAGCTAGATCTACTGTCTCTATTATATTATGACAGACCAGCTAGATCTACTGTCTCTATTATATTATGACAGACCAGCTAGATCTACTGTCTCTATTATATTATGACAGACCAGCTAGATCTACTGTCTCTATTATATTATGACAGACCAGCTAGATCTACTGTCTCTATTATATTATGACAGACCAGCTAGATCTACTGTCTCTATTATATTATGACAGACCAGCTAGATCTACTGTCTCTATTATATTATGACAGACCAGCTAGATCTACTGTCTCTATTATATTATGACAGACCAGCTAGATCTACTGTCTCTATTATATTATGACAGACCAGTCAGATATACTCTATCTATTATATTATGACAGACCAGCTAGATCTACTGTCTCTATCATATTATGACAGACCAACTAGATCTACTGTCTCTATTATATTATGACAGACCAGCTAGATCTACTGTCTCTATTATATTATGACAGACCAGCTAGATCTACTGTCTCTATTATATTATGACAGACCAGCTAGATCTACTGTCTCTATTATATTATGACAGACCAGCTAGATCTACTGTCTCTATTATATTATGACAGACCAGCTAGATCTACTGTCTCTATTATAATATGACAGACCAGCTAGATCTACTGTCTCTATTATATTATGACAGACCAGCTAGATCTACTGTCTCTATTATATTATGACAGACCAGCTAGATCTACTGTCTCTATTATATTATGACAGACCAGCTAGATCTACTGTCTCTATATCTCTATTATATTATGACAGACCAGCTAGATCTACTGTCTCTATTATATTATGACAGACCAGCTAGATCTACTGTCTCTATTATATTATGACAGACCAGCTAGATCTACTGTCTCTATTATATTATGACAGACCAGCTAGATCTACTGTCTCTATTATATTATGACAGACCAGCTAGATCTACTGTCTCTATTATATTATGACAGACCAGCTAGATCTACTGTCTCTATTATATTATGACAGACCAGCTAGATCTACTGTCTCTATTATAATATGACAGACCAGCTAGATCTACTGTCTCTATTATAATATGACAGACCAGCTAGATCTACTGTCTCTATTATATTATGACAGACCAGCTAGATCTACTGTCTCTATATTATATTATATGACAGACCATCTAGATCTATATTTCTCTATGTCTCTATTATATTATGACAGACCAGCTAGATCTACTGTCTCTATTATATTATGACAGACCAGCTAGATCTACTGTCTCTATTATATTATGACAGACCAGCTAGATCTACTGTCTCTATTATATTATGACAGACCAGCTAGATCTACTGTCTCTATTATATTATGACAGACCAGCTAGATCTACTGTCTCTATTATATTATGACAGACCAGCTAGATCTACTGTCTCTATTATATTATGACAGACCAGCTAGATCTACTGTCTCTATTATATTATGACAGACCAGCTAGATCTACTGTCTCTATTATATTATGACAGACCAGCTAGATCTACTGTCTCTATTATATTATGACAGACCAGCTAGATCTACTGTCTCTATTATATTATGACAGACCAGCTAGATCTACTGTCTCTATTATATTATGACAGACCAGCTAGATCTACTGTCTCTATTATATTATGACAGACCAGCTAGATCTACTGTCTCTATTATATTATGACAGACCAGCTAGATCTACTGTCTCTATTATATTATGACAGACCAGCTAGATCTACTGTCTCTATTATATTATGACAGACCAGCTAGATCTACTGTCTCTATTATATTATGACAGACCAGCTAGATCTACTGTCTCTATTATATTATGACAGACCAGCTAGATCTACTGTCTCTATTATATTATGACAGACCAGCTAGATCTACTGTCTCTATTATATTATGACAGACCAGCTAGATCTACTGTCTCTATTATATTATGACAGACCAGCTAGATCTACTGTCTCTATTATATTATGACAGACCAGCTAGATCTACTGTCTCTATTATATTATGACAGACCAGCTAGATCTACTGTCTCTATTATATTATGACAGACCAGCTAGATCTACTGTCTCTATTATATTATGACAGACCAGCTAGATCTACTGTCTCTATTATAATTATGACAGACCAGCTAGATCTACTGTCTCTATTATATTATGACAGACCAGCTAGATCTACTGTCTCTATTAAATTATGACAGACCAGCTATATCTACTGTCTCAATTATAATATGACAGACCAGCTAGATCTACTGTCTCTATTATATTATGACAGACCAGCTAGATCTACTGTCTCTATATCTCTATTATATTATGACAGACCAGCTAGATCTACTGTCTATCTCTATTATATTATGACAGACCAGCTAGATCTACTGTCTCTACTGTCTCTATTATATTATGACAGACCAGCTAGATCTACTGTCTCTATTATATTATGACAGACCAGCTAGATCTACTGTCTCTATTATATTATGACAGACCAGCTAGATCTACTGTCTCTATTATATTATGACAGACCAGCTAGATCTACTGTCTCTATTATATTATGACAGACCAGCTAGATCTACTGTCTCTATTATATTATGACAGACCAGCTAGATCTACTGTCTCTATTATATTATGACAGACCAGCTAGATCTACTGTCTCAATTATATTATGACTGACCAGCTAGATCTACTGTCTCTATTATATTATGACAGACCAGCTAGATCTACTGTCTCTCTACTGTCTCTATTATATCATGACAGACCAGCTAGATCTACTGTCTCTATTATATTATGACAGACCAGCTAGATCTACTGTCTCTATTATATTATGACAGACCAGCTAGATCTACTGTCTCTATTATATTATGACAGACCAGCTAGATCTACTGTCTCTATGTCTCTATTATATTATGACAGACCAGCTAGATCTACTGTCTCTATTATATTATGACAGACCAGCTAGATCTACTGTCTCTATTATATTATGACAGACCAGCTAGATCTACTGTCTCTATTATATTATGACAGACCAGCTAGATCTACTGTCTCTATTATATTATGACAGACCAGCTAGATCTACTGTCTCTATTATATTATGACAGACCAGCTAGATCTACTGTCTCTATTATATTATGACAGACCAGCTAGATCTACTGTCTCTATTATATTATGACAGACCAGCTAGATCTACTGTCTCTATTATATTATGACAGACCAGCTAGATCTACTGTCTCTATTATATTATGACAGACCAGCTAGATCTACTGTCTCTATTATATTATGACAGACCAGCTAGATCTACTGTCTCTATTATATTATGACAGACCAGCTAGATCTACTGTCTCTATTATATTATGACAGACCAGCTAGATCTACTGTCTCTATTATATTATGACAGACCAGCTAGATCTACTGTCTCTATTATATTATGACAGACCAGCTAGATCTACTGTCTCTATTATATTATGACAGACCAGCTAGATCTACTGTCTCTATTATATTATGACAGACCAGCTAGATCTACTGTCTCTATTATATTATGACAGACCAGCTAGATCTACTGTCTCTATTATATTATGACAGACCAGCTAGATCTACTGTCTCTATTATATTATGACAGACCAGCTAGATCTACTGTCTCTATTATATTATGACAGACCAGCTAGATCTACTGTCTCTATATATTATGACAGATAGCTAGATCTACTGTCTCTATTATATTATGACAGACCAGCTAGATCTACTGTCTCTATTATATTATGACAGACCAGCTAGATCTACTGTCTCTATTATATTATGACAGACCAGCTAGATCTACTGTCTCTATTATATTATGACAGACCAGCTAGATCTACTGTCTCTATTATATTATGACAGACCAGCTAGATCTACTGTCTCTATTATATTATGACAGACCAGCTAGATCTACTGTCTCTATTATATTATGACAGACCAGCTAGATCTACTGTCTCTATTATATTATGACAGACCAGCTAGATCTACTGTCTCTATTATATTATGACAGACCAGCTAGATCTACTGTCTCTATTATATTATGACAGACCAGCTAGATCTACTGTCTCTATTATATTATGACAGACCAGCTAGATCTACTGTCTCTCTATTATATTATGACAGACCAGCTAGATCTACTGTCTCTATTATATTATGACAGACCAGCTAGATCTACTGTCTCTATTATATTATGACAGACCAGCTAGATCTACTGTCTCTATTATATTATGACAGACCAGCTAGATCTACTGTCTCTATTATATTATGACAGACCAGCTAGATCTACTGTCTCTATTATATTATGACAGACCAGCTAGATCTACTGTCTCTATTATATTATGACAGACCAGCTAGATCTACTGTCTCTATTATATTATGACAGACCAGCTAGATCTACTGTCTCTATTATATTATGACAGACCAGCTAGATCTACTGTCTCTATTATATTATGACAGACCAGCTAGATCTACTGTCTCTATTATATTATGACAGACCAGCTAGATCTACTGTCTCTATTATATTATGACAGACCAGCTAGATCTACTGTCTCTATGTCTCTATTATATTATGACAGACCAGCTAGATCTACTGTCTCTATTATATTATGACAGACCAGCTAGATCTACTGTCTCTATTATATTATGACAGACCAGCTAGATCTACTGTCTCTATTATATTATGACAGACCAGCTAGATCTACTGTCTCTATTATATTATGACAGACCAGCTAGATCTACTGTCTCTATTATATTATGACAGACCAGCTAGATCTACTGTCTCTATTATATTATGACAGACCAGCTAGATCTACTGTCTCTATTATATTATGACAGACCAGCTAGATCTACTGTCTCTATTATATTATGACAGACCAGCTAGATCTACTGTCTCTATTATATTATGACAGACCAGCTAGATCTACTGTCTCTATTATATTATGACAGACCAGCTAGATCTACTGTCTCTATTATATTATGACAGACCAGCTAGATCTACTGTCTCTATTATATTATGACAGACCAGCTAGATCTACTGTCTCTATTATATTATGACAGACCAGCTAGATCTACTGTCTCTATTATATTATGACAGACCAGCTAGATCTACTGTCTCTATTATATTATGACAGACCAGCTAGATCTACTGTCTCTATTATATTATGACAGACCAGCTAGATCTACTGTCTCTATTATATTATGACAGACCAGCTAGATCTACTGTCTCTATTATATTATGACAGACCAGCTAGATCTACTGTCTCTATTATATTATGACAGACCAGCTAGATCTACTGTCTCTATTATATTATGACAGACCAGCTAGATCTACTGTCTCTATTATATTATGACAGACCAGCTAGATCTACTGTCTCTATTATATTATGACAGACCAGCTAGATCTACTGTCTCTATTATATTATGACAGACCAGCTAGATCTACTGTCTCTATTATATTATGACAGACCAGCTAGATCTACTGTCTCTATTATATTATGACAGACCAGCTAGATCTACTGTCTCTATTATATTATGACAGACCAGCTAGATCTACTGTCTCTATTATATTATGACAGACCAGCTAGATCTACTGTCTCTATTATATTATGACAGACCAGCTAGATCTACTGTCTCTATTATATTATGACAGACCAGCTAGATCTACTGTCTCTATTATATTATGACAGATCTACTGTCTCTAGATCTACTGTCTCTATTATATTATGACAGACCAGCTAGATCTACTGTCTCTATTATATTATGACAGACCAGCTAGATCTACTGTCTCTATTATATTATGACAGACCAGCTAGATCTACTGTCTCTATTATATTATGACAGACCAGCTAGATCTACTGTCTCTATTATATGACAGACCAGCTAGATCTACTGTCTCTATTATATTATGACAGACCAGCTAGACTGTCAGACCAGCTAGATCTACTGTCTCTATTATATATTATGACAGACCAGCTAGATCTACTGTCTCTATTATATTATGACAGACCAGCTAGATCTACTGTCTCTATTATATTATGACAGACCAGCTAGATCTACTGTCTCTATTATATTATGACAGACCAGCTAGATCTACTGTCTCTATTATATTATGACAGACCAGCTAGATCTACTGTCTCTATTATATTATGACAGACCAGCTAGATCTACTGTCTCTATTATATTATGACAGACCAGCTAGATCTACTGTCTCTATTATATTATGACAGACCAGCTAGATCTACTGTCTCTATTATATTATGACAGACCAGCTAGATCTACTGTCTCTATTATATTATGACAGACCAGCTAGATCTACTGTCTCTATTATATTATGACAGACCAGCTAGATCTACTGTCTCTATTATATTATGACAGACCAGCTAGATCTACTGTCTCTATTATATTATGACAGACCAGCTAGATCTACTGTCTCTATTATATTATGACAGACCAGCTAGATCTACTGTCTCTATTATATTATGACAGACCAGCTAGATCTACTGTCTCTATTATATTATGACAGACCAGCTAGATCTACTGTCTCTATTATATTATGACAGACCAGCTAGATCTACTGTCTCTATTATATTATGACAGACCAGCTAGATCTACTGTCTCTATTATATTATGACAGACCAGCTAGATCTACTGTCTCTATTATATTATGACAGACCAGCTAGATCTACTGTCTCTATTATATTATGACAGACCAGCTAGATCTACTGTCTCTATTATATTATGACAGACCAGCTAGATCTACTGTCTCTATTATATTATGACAGACCAGCTAGATCTACTGATTATTATATCATGACAGACCAGCTAGATCTACCGTCTCTATTGTATTATGACAGACTAGCTGATCTACTGTCTCTTTCATATTATGACAGACCAGCTAGATCTACTGTCTCTATTATATTATGACAGACCAGCTAGATCTACTGTCTCTATTATATTATGACAGACCAGCTAGATCTACTGTCTCTATTATATTATGACAGACCAGCTAGATCTACTGTCTCTATTATATTATGACAGACCAGCTAGATCTACTGTCTCTATGTCTATATTATAATATGACAGACCAGCTAGATCTACTGTCTCTATTATATTATGACAGACCAGCTAGATCTACTGTCTCTATTATATTATGACAGACCAGCTAGATCTACTGTCTCTATTATATTATGACAGACCAGCTAGATCTACTGTCTCTATTATATTATGACAGACCAGCTAGATCTACTGTCTCTATTATATTATGACAGACCAGCTAGATCTACTGTCTCTATTATATTATGACAGACCAGCTAGATCTACTGTCTCTATTATATTATGACAGACCAGCTAGATCTACTGTCTCTATTATATTATGACAGACCAGCTAGATCTACTGTCTCTATTATATTATGACAGACCAGCTAGATCTACTGTCTCTATTATATTATGACAGACCAGCTAGATCTACTGTCTCTATTATATTATGACAGACCAGCTAGATCTACTGTCTCTATTATATTATGACAGACCAGCTAGATCTACTGTCTCTATTATATTATGACAGACCAGCTAGATCTACTGTCTCTATTATATTATGACAGACCAGCTAGATCTACTGTCTCTATTATATTATGACAGACCAGCTAGATCTACTGTCTCTATTATAATATGACAGACCAGCTAGATCTACTGTCTCTATTATATTATGACAGACCAGCTAGATCTACTGTCTCTATTATATTATGACAGACCAGCTAGATCTACTGTCTCTGTCTCTATTATATTATGACAGACCAGCTAGATCTATGTCTCTATTATATTATGACAGACCAGCTAGACTGTCTCTATGTCTCTATTATATTATGACAGACCAGCTAGATCTACTGTCTCTATTATATTATGACAGACCAGCTAGATCTACTGTCTCTATTATATTATGACAGACCAGCTAGATCTACTGTCTCTATTATATTATGACAGACCAGCTAGATCTACTGTCTCTATTATAATTATGACAGACCAGCTAGATCTACTGTCTCTATTATAATATGACAGACCAGCTAGATCTACTGTCTCTATTATATTATGACAGACCAGCTAGATCTACTGTCTCTATTATATTATGACAGACCAGCTAGATCTACTATCTCTATTATATTATGACAGACCAGCTAGATCTACTGTCTCTATGTCTCTATTATATTATGACAGACCAGCTAGATCTACTGTCTCTGTCTCTATTATATTATGACAGACCAGCTAGATCTACTGTCTCTATTATATTATGACAGACCAGCTAGATCTACTGTCTCTATTATATTATGACAGACCAGCTAGATCTACTGTCTCTGACAGACCATCTATATTATGACAGACCAGCTAGATCTACTGTCTCTATTATATTATGACAGACCAGCTAGATCTACTGTCTCTATTATAATATGACAGACCAGCTAGATCTACTGTCTCTATTATATTATGACAGACCAGCTAGATCTACTGTCTCTGTCTCTATTATATTATGACAGACCAGCTAGATCTATGTCTCTATTATATTATGACAGACCAGCTAGATCTACTGTCTCTATTATATTATGACAGACCAGCTAGATCTACTGTCTCTATTATATTATGACAGACCAGCTAGATCTACTGTCTCTATTATATTATGACAGACCAGCTAGATCTACTGTCTCTATTATATTATGACAGACCAGCTAGATCTACTGTCTCTATTATATTATGACAGACCAGCTAGATCTACTGTCTCTATTATATTATGACAGACCAGCAAGATCTACTGTCTCTATTATATTATGACAGACCAGCTAGATTTACTGTCTCTATTATATTATGACGGACGAGCTAGATCTACTGTCTCTATGTCTCTATTATATTATGACAGACCAGCTAGATCTACTGTCTCTATTATATTATGACAGACCAGCTATATCTACTGTCTCTATTATATTATGACAGACCAGCTAGATCTACTGTCTCTATTATATTATGACAGACCAGCTAGATCTACTGTCTCTATTATATTATGACAGACCAGCTAGATCTACTGTCTCTATTATAATATGACAGACCAGCTAGATCTACTGTCTCTATTATATTATGACAGACCAGCTAGATCTACTGTCTCTATTATATTATGACAGACCAGCTAGATCTACTGTCTCTATTATATTATGACAGACCAGCTAGATCTACTGTCTCTATTATATTATGACAGACCAGCTAGATCTACTGTCTCTATTATATTATGACAGACCAGCTAGATCTTCTGTCTCTATTATATTATGACAGACCAGCTAGATCTACTGTCTCTATTATATTATGACAGACCAGCTAGATCTACTGTCTCTATTATATTATGACAGACCAGCTAGATCTACTGTCTCTATTATAATTATGACAGACCAGCTAGATCTACTGTCTCTATTATATTATGACAGACCAGCTAGATCTACTGTCTCTATTATATTATGACAGACCATCTAGATCTACTGTCTCTATATCTCTATTATATTATGACAGACCAGCTAGATCTACTGTCTCTATTATATTATGACAGACCAGCTAGATCTACTGTCTCTATTATATTATGACAGACCAGCTAGATCTACTGTCTCTATTATATTATGACAGACCAGCTAGATCTACTGTCTCTATTATATTATGACAGACCAGCTAGATCTACTGTCTCTATTATATTATGACAGACCAGCTAGATCTACTGTCTCTATTATATTATGACAGACCAGCTAGATCTACTGTCTCTATTATATTATGACAGACCAGCTAGATCTACTGTCTCTATGTCTCTATTATAATATGACAGACCAGCTAGATCTACTGTCTCTATTATATTATGACAGACCAGCTAGATCTACTGTCTCTATTATATTATGACAGACCAGCTAGATCTACTGTCTCTATTATATTATGATTATGAGACCAGCTAGATCTACTGTCTCTATTATATTATGACAGACCAGCTAGATCTACTGTCTCTATTATATTATGACAGACCAGCTAGATCTACTGTCTCTATTATATTATGACAGACCAGCTAGATCTACTGTCTCTATTATAATATGACAGACCAGCTAGATCTACTGTCTCTATTATATTATGACAGACCAGCTAGATCTACTGTCTCTATATCTCTATTATATTGTGACAGACCAGTTAGATCTACTGTCTCTATTATATTATGACAGACCATCTAGATCTACTGTCTCTATGTCTCTATTATATTATGACAGACCAGCTAGATCTACTGTCTCTATTATATTATGACAGACCAGCTAGATCTACTGTCTCTTTTATATTATGACAGACCAGCTAGATCTACTGTCTCTATTATATTATGACAGACCAGCTAGATCTACTGTCTCTATTATATTATGACAGACCAGCTAGATCTACTGTCTCTATTACATTATGACAGACCAGCTAGATCTACTGTCTCTATTATAATATGACAGACCAGCTAGATCTACTGTCTCTATTATAATATGACAGACCAGCTAGATCTACTGTCTCTATTATATTATGACAGACCAGCTAGATCTACTGTCTCTATATCTCTATTATATTGTGACAGACCAGTTAGATCTACTGTCTCTATATCTCTATTATATTATGACAGACCATCTAGATCTACTGTCTCTATGTCTCTATTATATTATGACAGACCAGCTAGATCTACTGTCTCTATTATATTATGACAGACCAGCTAGATCTACTGTCTCTATTATATTATGACAGACCAGCTAGATCTACTGTCTCTATTATATTATGACAGACCAGCTAGATCTACTGTCTCTATTATATTATGAAAGACCAGCTAGATCTACTGTCTCTATTATATTATGACAGACCAGCTAGATCTACTGTCTCTATTATAATTATGACAGACCAGCAAGATCTACTGGCTCTATTATATTATGACAGACCAGCTAGATCTACTGTCTCTATTATATTATGACAGACCAGCTAGATCTACTGTCTCTATTATAATATGACAGACCAGCTAGATCTATTGTCTCTATTATATTATGACAGACCAGCTAGATCTACTGTCTCTATATCTCTATTATATTATGATAGACCAGCTAGATCTACTGTCTCTATATCTCTATTATATTATGACAGACCATCTAGATCTACTGTCTCTATGTCTCTATTATATTATGACAGACCAGATAGATCTTATGTCTCTATTATATTATGACAGACCAGCTAGATCTACTGTCTCTATTATATATGACAGACCAGCTAGATCTACTGTCTCTATTATATTATGACAGACCAGGTAGATCTTCTGTCTCTATTATATTATGACAGACCAGCTAGATCTACTGTCTCTATTCTATTATGAAAGACCAGCTAGATATACTGTCTCTATTATATTATGACAGACCAGCTAGATCTACTGTCTCTATTATAATTATGACAGACCAGCAAGATCTACTGTCTCTATTATAATATGACAGACTAGCTAGATCTACTGTCTCTATTATATTATGACAGACCATCTAGATCTACTATCCCTATTATATTATGACAGACCAGCTAGATCTACTGTCTCTATATCTCTATTATATTGTGACAGACCAGTTAGATCTACTGTCTCTATATCTCTATTATATTATGACAGACCAGGTAGATCTTCTGTCTCTATTATATTATGACAGACCAGCTATATCTGCTGTCTCGATTATATTATGACAGACCAGCTAGATCTACTGTCTCTATTATATTATGACAGACCAGCTAGATCTACTGTCTCTATTATATTATGACAGACCAGCCAGATCTACTGTCTCTATCATAATATGACAGACTAGCTAGATCTACTGTCTCTATTATATTATGACAGACCATCTAGATCTACTGTCTCTGTCTCTATTATATTATGACAGACCAGCTAGATCTACTGTCTCTATTATATTATGACAGACCAGCTAGATCTACTGTCTCTATTATATTATGACAGACCAGCTAGATCTACTGTCTCTATTATATTATGACAGACCAGCTAGATCTTCTGTCTCTATTATATTATGACAGACCAGCTAGATCTACTGTCTCTATTATATTATGACAGACCAGCTAGATCTACTGTCTCTATTATATTATGACAGACCAGCTAGATCTACTGTCTCTATTATATTATGACAGACCAGCTAGATCTACTGTCTCTATTATAATATGACAGACCAGCTAGATCTACTGTCTCTATTATATTATGACAGACCAGCTAGATCTACTGTCTCTCTGTCTCTATTATATTATGACAGACCAGCTAGATCTACTGTCTCTATTATATTATGACAGACCAGCTAGATATACTGTCTCGATTATATTATGACAGACCAGCTAGATCTACTGTCTCTATTATATTATGACAGACCAGCTAGATCTACTGTCTCTATTATATTATGACAGACCAGCTAGATCTACTGTCTCTATTATAATATGACAGACCAGCTAGATCTACTGTCTCTATTATATTATGACAGACCCTAGATCTACTGATCTCTGTCTCTATTATATTATGACAGACCAGCTAGATCTACTGTCTCTATTATATTATGACAGACCAGCTAGATCTACTGTCTCTATTATATTATGACAGACCAGCTAGATCTACTGTCTCTATTATATTATGACAGACCAGCTAGATCTACTGTCTCTATTATATTATGACAGACCAGCTAGATCTACTGTCTCTATTATATTATGACAGACCAGCTAGATCTACTGTCTCTATTATATTATGACAGACCAGCTAGATCTACTGTCTCTATGTCTCTATTATATTATGACAGACCAGCTAGATCTACTGTCTCTATTATATTATGACAGACCAGCTAGATCTACTGTCTCTATTATATTATGACAGACCAGCTAGATCTACTGTCTCTATTATAATATGACAGACCAGCTAGATCTACTGTCTCTATTATATTATGACAGACCAGCTAGATCTACTGTCTCTATTATATTATGACAGACCAGCTAGATCTACTGTCTCTATTATATTATGACAGACCAGCTAGATCTACTGTCTCTATTATATTATGACAGACCAGCTAGATCTACTGTCTCTATGTCTCTATTATAATATGACAGACCAGCTAGATCTACTGTCTCTATTATATTATGACAGACCAGCTAGATCTACTGTCTCTATTATATTATGACAGACCAGCTAGATCTACTGTCTCTATTATATTATGACAGACCAGCTAGATCTACTGTCTCTATTATATTATGACAGACCAGCTAGATCTACTGTCTCTATTATATTATGACAGACCAGCTAGATCTACTGTCTCTATTATATTATGACAGACCAGCTAGATCTACTGTCTCTATTATATTATGACAGACCAGCTAGATCTACTGTCTCTATTATATTATGACAGACCAGCTAGATCTACTGTCTCTATTATATTATGACAGACCAGCTAGATCTACTGTCTCTATTATATTATGACAGACCAGCTAGATCTACTGTCTCTATTATATTATGACAGACCAGCTAGATCTAGCTATTATATTATGACAGACCAGCTAGATCTACTGTCTCTATTATATTATGACAGACCAGCTAGATCTACTGTCTCTATTATATTATGACAGACCAGCTAGATCTACTGTCTCTATTATATTATGACAGACCAGCTAGATCTACTGTCTCTATTATATTATGACAGACCAGCTAGATCTACTGTCTCTATTATTTTATGACAGACCAGCTAGATCTACTGTCTCTCTATTATATTATGACAGACCAGCTAGATCTACTGTCTCTATTATATTATGACAGACCAGCTAGATCTACTGTCTCTATGTCTCTATTATATTATGACAGACCAGCTAGATCTACTGTCTCTATTATATTATGACAGACCAGCTAGATCTACTGTCTCTATTATATTATGACAGACCAGCTAGATCTACTGTCTCTATTATATTATGACAGACCAGCTAGATCTACTGTCTCTATTATATTATGACAGACCAGCTAGATCTACTGTCTCTATTTCTCTATTATATTATGACAGACCAGCTAGATCTACTGTCTCTATTATAATTATGACAGACCAGCAAGATCTACTGTCTCTATTATAATATGACAGACCAGCTAGATCTACTGTCTCTATTATATTATGACAGACCAGCTAGATCTACTATCTCTATTATATTATGACAGACCAGCTAGATCTACTGTCTCTATTATATTATGACAGACCAGCTAGATCTACTGTCTCTATTATATTATGACAGACCAGCTAGATCTTCTGTCTCTATTATATTATGACAGACCAGCTAGATCTACTGTCTCTATTATATTATGACAGACCAGCTAGATCTACTGTCTCTATTATATTATGACAGACCAGCTAGATCTACTGTCTCTATTATATTATGACAGACCAGCTAGATCTACTGTCTCTATTATATTATGACAGACCAGCTAGATCTACTGTCTCTATTATAATATGACAGACCATCTAGATCTACTGTCTCTGTCTCTATTATATTATGACAGACCAGCTAGATCTACTGTCTCTATTATATTATGACAGACCAGCTAGATCTACTGTCTCTATTATATTATGACAGACCAGCTAGATCTACTGTCTCTATTATATTATGACAGACCAGCTAGATCTACTGTCTCTATTATATTATGACAGACCAGCTAGATCTACTGTCTCTATTATATTATGACAGACCAGCTAGATCTACTGTCTCTATTATATTATGACAGACCAGCTAGATCTACTGTCTCTATTATATTATGACAGACCAGCTAGATCTACTGTCTCTATTATAATTATGACAGACCAGCTAGATCTACTGTCTCTATTATAATATGACAGACCAGCTAGATCTACTGTCTCTATTATATTATGACAGACCATCTAGATCTACTGTCTCTATGTCTCTATTATATTATGACAGACCAGCTAGATCTACTGTCTCTATTATATTATGACAGACCAGCTAGATCTACTGTCTCTATTATATTATGACAGACCAGCTAGATCTACTGTCTCTATTATATTATGACAGACCAGCTAGATCTACTGTCTCTATTATATTATGACAGACCAGCTAGATCTACTGTCTCTATTATAATATGACAGACCAGCTAGATCTACTGTCTCTATTATATTATGACAGACCAGCTAGATCTACTGTCTCTGTCTCTATTATATTATGACAGACCAGCTAGATCTACTGTCTCTATTATATTATGACAGACCAGCTAGATCTACTGTCTCTATTATATATGACAGACCAGCTAGATCTACTGTCTCTATTATATTATGACAGACCAGCTAGATCTACTGTCTCTATTATATTATGACAGACCAGCTAGATCTACTGTCTCTATTATATTATGACAGACCAGCTAGATCTACTGTCTCTATTATAATTATGACAGACCAGCTAGATCTACTGTCTCTATTATAATATGACAGACCAGCTAGATCTACTGTCTCTATTATATTATGACAGACCATCTAGATCTACTGTCTCTATGTCTCTATTATATTATGACAGACCAGCTAGATCTACTGTCTCTATTATATTATGACAGACCAGCTAGATCTACTGTCTCTATTATATTATGACAGACCAGCTAGATCTACTGTCTCTATTATAATATGACAGACCAGCTAGATCTACTGTCTCTATTATATTATGACAGACCAGCTAGATCTACTGTCTCTATTATAATATGACAGACCAGCTAGATCTACTGTCTCTATTATATTATGACAGACCAGCTAGATCTACTGTCTCTATTATATTATGACAGACCAGCTAGATCTACTGTCTCTATGTCTCTATTATAATATGACAGACCAGCTAGATCTACTGTCTCTATTATATTATGACAGACCAGCTAGATCTACTGTCTCTATTATATTATGACAGACCAGCTAGATCTACTGTCTCTATTATATTATGACAGACCAGCTAGATCTACTGTCTCTATTATATTATGACAGACCAGCTAGATCTACTGTCTCTATTATATTATGACAGACCAGCTAGATCTACTGTCTTCTATTATATTATGACAGACCAGCTAGATCTACTGTCTCTATTATATTATGACAGACCAGCTAGATCTACTGTCTCTATTATATTATGACAGACCAGCTAGATCTACTGTCTCTATTATATTATGACAGACCAGCTAGATCTACTGTCTCTATTATATTATGACAGACCAGCTAGATCTACTGTCTCTATTATATTATGACAGACCAGCTAGATCTACTGTCTCTATTATATTATGACAGACCAGCTAGATCTACTGTCTCTATTATATTATGACAGACCAGCTAGATCTACTGTCTCTATTATATTATGACAGACCAGCTAGATCTACTGTCTCTATTATATTATGACAGACCAGCTAGATCTACTGTCTCTATTATATTATGACAGACCAGCTAGATCTACTGTCTCTATTATATTATGACAGACCAGCTAGATCTACTGTCTCTATTATATTATGACAGACCAGCTAGATCTACTGTCTCTATTATATTATGACAGACCAGCTAGATCTTCTGTCTCTATTATATTATGACAGACCAGCTAGATCTACTGTCTCTATTATATTATGACAGACCAGCTAGATCTACTGTCTCTATTATATTATGACAGACCAGCTAGATCTACTGTCTCTATTATATTATGACAGACCAGCTAGATCTACTGTCTCTATTATATTATGACAGACCAGCTAGATCTACTGTCTCTATTATATTATGACAGACCAGCTAGATCTACTGTCTCTATTATATTATGACAGACCAGCTAGATCTACTGTCTCTATTATATTATGACAGACCAGCTAGATCTACTGTCTCTATTATATTATGACAGACCAGCTAGATCTACTGTCTCTATTATATTATGACAGACCAGCTAGATCTATTGTCTCTATTATTTTATGACAGACCAGCTAGATCTACTGTCTCTATTTCTCTATTATATTATGACAGACCAGCTAGATCTACTGTCTCTATTATATTATGACAGACCAGCTAGATCTACTGTCTCTATTATATTATGACAGACCAGCTAGATCTACTGTCTCTGTTATTTTGTGACAGACCAGCTACATCTACTGTCTCTATTTCTCTATTATATTATGACAGACCAGCTAGATCTACTGTCTCTATTATATTATTACAGACCAGCTAGATCTACTGTCTCTATTATAATTATGACAGACCAGCAATATCTACTGTCTCTATTATATTATGACAGACCAGCTAGATCTACTGTCTCTATTATATTATGACAGACCAGCTAGATCTACTGTCTCTATTATATTATGACAGACCAGCTAGATCTACTGTCTCTATTATATTATGACAGACCAGCTAGATCTACTGTCTCTATTATATTATGACAGACCAGCTAGATCTACTGTCTCTATTATAATATGACAGACCAGCTAGATCTACTGTCTCTATTATATTATGACAGACCAGCTAGATCTACTGTCTCTATTATATTATTACAGACCAGCTAGATCTACTGTCTCTATTATAATTATGACAGACCAGCAATATCTACTGTCTCTATTATATTATGACAGACCATCTAGATCTACTGTCTCTATGTCTCTACTATATTATGACAGACCAGGTAGATCTACTGTCTCTATTATATTATGACAGACCAGCTAGATCTACTGTCTCTATTATATTATGACAGACCAGCTAGATCTACTGTCTCTATTATATTATGACAGACCAGCTAGATCTACTGTCTCTATTATATTATGACAGACCAGCTAGATCTATTGTCTCTGTTATTTTGTGACAGACCAGCTACATCTACTGTCTCTATTTCTCTATTATATTATGACAGACCAGCTAGATCTACTGTCTCTATTCTAATATGACAGACCAGAAAGATCTACTGTCTCTATTATAATTATGACAGACTAGCTAAATCTACTGTTTCTATTATATTATGACAGACCAGCTGATGATCTGTCTCTGTTGTTTGTAGAGAGTTATGACCTATTATATTATGACAGACCAGCTAGATCTACTCATGACTTTTAATGAAGAAAATACGGTCATGAAATAACTATGAAAACAACAGACCAGCTGAAACTATATATGACAGCCTATCTGGTGACTAATACATGACAGACCAGGTACAATACTGTCTCTATTATATTATGACAGACCAGCTAGATCTACTGTCTCTATTATATTATGACAGACCAGCTAGATCTACTGTCTCTATTATATTATGACAGACCAGGCTAGATCTAACTGTCTCTATCCCAATTATGACAGACCCTAATCTAGAAATACAATATATAAACCCTAGATCTACTGTCTCTATTATACATATAACAAAACACTAGATACAATGTCTCTAAGGCGTGACAGACCATCTAGATCTACTGTCTCTATGTCTCTATTATATTATGACAGACCAGCTAGATCTACTGTCTCTATTATATTATGACAGACCAGCTAGATCTACTGTCTCTATTATATTATGACAGACCAGCTAGATCTACTGTCTCCATTATATTATGACAGACCAGCTAGATCTACTGTCTCTATTATATTATGACAGACCAGCTAGATCTACTGTCTCTATTATATTATGACAGACCAGCTAGATCTACTGTCTCTATTATATTATGACAGACCAGCTAGATCTACTGTCTCTATTATATTATGACAGACCAGCTAGATCTACTGTCTCTATTATATTATGACAGACCAGCTAGATCTACTGTCTCTATTATATTATGACAGACCAGCTAGATCTACTGTCTCTATTATTTTATGACAGACCAGCTAGATCTACTGTCTCTATTATATTATGACAGACCAGCTAGATCTACTGTCTCTATTATATTATGACAGACCAGCTAGATCTACTGTCTCTATTATACTATATGACAGACCAGCTAGATCTACTGTCTCTATTATATTATGAAAGACCAGCTAGATCTACTGTCTCTATTATATTATGACAGACCAGCTAGATCTACTGTCTCTATTATAATTATGACAGACCAGCAATATCTACTGTCTCTATTATATTATGACAGACCATCTAGATCTACTGTCTCTATGTCTCTACTATATTATGACAGACCAGCTAGATCTACTGTCTCTATTATATTATGACAGACCAGCTAGATCTACTGTCTCTATTATATTATGACAGACCAGCTAGATCTACTGTCTCTATTATATTATGACAGACCATCTAGATCTACTGTCTCTATGTCTCTATTATATTATGACAGACCAGCTAGATCTACTGTCTCTATTATATTATGACAGACCAGCTAGATCTACTGTCTCTATTATATTATGACAGACCAGCTAGATCTACTGTCTCTATTATATTATGACAGACCAGCTAGATCTACTGTCTCTATTATATTATGACAGACCAGCTAGATCTACTGTCTCTATTATATTATGACAGACCAGCTAGATCTACTGTCTCTATTATAATTATGACAGACCAGCTAAATCTACTGTTTCTATTATATTATGACAGACCATCTGTAATGATCTACTGTCTCTGTTGTTTGTATGAGTCAGACCGAAATGCTAGCGTGTAGGTTACTCATGATTTTAATGAAGAAAATAGGTACATGAAATAACTGAAAATACGAAAACAACAAATTATGAAACTAATACAGCCTATCTGTGACTAACACAAAGACAGGTACAATCACCCAGCTAGATCTACTGTCTCAGGCTACCTAAATACGGTTCCCAATCCAGACAACTAGAATCTACTGACTCTATTAGGAATCGCCTCAGGCAGCCAAGCCTAACTAGACACACCCCTAATAATACACACTCCCATTTAATACAAACCCTAATCGAAATACAACATATAAACCCATGTCACACCCTGGCCTACCCAAACATATAACAAAAACACAAGATACAATGACCATTATATTATGACAGACCATCTAGATCTACTGTCTCTATGTCTCTATTATATTATGACAGACCAGGTAGATCTTATGTCTCTATTATATTATGACAGACCAGCTACATCTACTGTCTCTATTATATTATGACAGACCAGCTACATCTACTGTCTCTATTATATTATGACAGACCAGCTAGATCTACTGTCTCTATTATATTATGTTAGACCAGCTATATCTACTGTCTCTATTATATTATGACAGACCAGCTAGATCTACTGTCTCTATTATATTATGACAGACCAGCTAGATCTACTGTCTCTATTATATTATGACAGACCAGCTAGATCTACTGTCTCTATTATATTATGACAGACCAGCTAGATCTACTGTCTCTATTATATTATGACAGACCAGCTATATCTACTGTCTCTATTATATTATGACAGACCAGCTAGATCTACTGTCTCTATTATATTATGACAGACCAGCTAGATCTACTGTCTCTATTATATTATGACAGACCAGCTAGATCTATTGTCTCTATTATTTTATGACAGACCAGCTAGATCTACTGTCTCTATTATATTATGACAGACCAGCTAGATCTACTGTCTCTATTATATTATGACAGACCAGCTAGATCTACTGTCTCTATTATATTATGACAGACCAGCTAGATCTACTGTTTCTATTATATTATGACAGACCATCTAGATGATCTTGTCTCTATTATATTATGACAGACCAGCTAGATCTACTGTCTCTATTTATTATGAAGAAAATCTACTGAAATAACTAAAATATTAAAACAGACAAACAGTGAAACTAGATCTACTGTCTGGTGACTATTACAAAGACAGGTATCAATCACTGTCTCTATTATATTATGACAGACCAGCTAGATCTCACTGTCTCTAAATACGGTTATTATGACAGACAACTAGATCAGCTGTCTCTATTATATTATGACAGACTAGATCTACTAATATATTATGACAGACCCTAGATCTAATCTATTATATTATGACAGACCAGCTAAACTGTCTCATGTCACACCCTAGATCTACCCAAACATATAACAAACCACAAGATCTACTGTCTCTATTATAGGCGTGACAGACCATCTAGATCTACTGTCTCTATGTCTCTATTATATTATGACAGACCAGGTAGATCTATGTCTCTATTATATTATGACAGACCAGCTAGATCTACTGTCTCTATTATATTATGACAGACCAGCTATATCTACTGTCTCTATTATATTATGACAGACCAGCTAGATCTACTGTCTCTATTATATTATGACAGACCAGCTATATCTACTGTCTCTATTATATTATGACAGACCAGCTATATCTACTGTCTCTATTTATACTATTACAGACCAGGCAGATCTACAGTCTCTATTATATTATGACAGACCAGTTAGATCTACTGTCTCTATTATATTATGACAGACCAGCTAGATCTACTGTCTCTATTATATTATGACAGACCAGCTATATCTACTGTCTCTATTATATTATGACAGACCAGCTAGATCTACTGTCTCTATTATATTATGACAGACCAGCTAGATCTACTGTCTCTATTATATTATGACAGACCAGCTAGATCTTATGTCTCTATTATATTATGACAGACCAGGTAGATCTACTGTCTCTATTATATTATGACAGACCAGCTAGATCTTCTGTCTCTATTATATTATGACAGACCAGCTAGATCTACTGTCTCTATTATATTATGACAGACCAGCTAGATCTACTGTCTCTATTATATTATGACAGACCAGCTAGATCTATTGTCTCTGTTATTTTGTGACAGACCAGCTACATCTACTGTCTCTATTTCTCTATTATATTATGACAGACCAGCTAGATCTACTGTCTCTATTATATTATGACAGACCAGCTAGATCTACTGTCTCTATTATTTTATGACAGACCAGCTAGATCTACTGTCTCTATTATATTATGACAGACCAGCTAGATCTTCTGTCTCTATTATATTATGGGCAGACCAGCTATATCTGCTGTCTCTATTATACTATTACAGACCAGGTAGATCTACAGTCTCTATTATATTATGAAAGACCAGCTAGATCTACTGTCTCTATTATATTATGACAGACCAGCTAGATCTACTGTCTCTATTATATTATGACAGACCAGGTAGATCTACTGTCTCTATTATACTATTACAGACCAGGTAGATCTACAGTCTCTATTATATTATGACAGACCAGCTAGATCTACTGTCTCTATTATATTATGACAGACCAGCTAGATCTACTGTCTCTATGTCTCTACTTTATTATGACAGACCAGGTAGATCTACTGTCTCTATTATACTATTACAGACCAGGTAGATCTACAGTCTCTATTATATTATGACAGACCAGCTAGATCTACTGTCTCTATTATATTATGACAGACCAGCTAGATCTACTGTCTCTATTATATTATGACAGACCAGCTAGATCTATCGTCTCTATTATATTATTACAGACCAGCTAGATCTACTGTCTCTATTATAATTATGACAGACTAGCTAAATCTACTGTTTCTATTATATTATGACAGACCATCTGTAATGATCTTCGTCTGTTGTTTGTAGAGAGTCAGACCGAAATGCAGCGTGTAGGTTACTCATGACTTTTAATGAAGAAAATACGGTACATGAAATAACTGAAAATACGAAAACAACAAACGAGTGAAACTAATACAGCCTATCTGGTGACTAACACAAAGACAGGTACAATCACCCACGAAATACAACGCGCACTCAGGCTACCTAAATACGGTTCCCAATCCGAGACAACTAGAATCAGCTGACTCCAATTAGGAATCGCCTCAGGCAGCCAAGCCTAACTAGACACACCCCTAATAATACACACTCCCAATTAATACAAACCCTAATACGAAATACAACATATAAACCCATGTCACACCCTGGCCTACCCAAACATATAACAAAAACACAAGATACAATGACCAAGGCGTGACAGACCATCTAGATCTACTGTCTCTATGTCTCTATTATATTATGACAGACCAGGTAGATCTTATGTCTCTATTATATTATGACAGACCAGCTACATCTACTGTCTCTATTATATTATGACAGACCAGCTACATCTACTGTCTCTATTATATTATGACAGACCAGCTAGATCTACTGTCTCTATTATATTATGTTAGACCAGCTATATCTACTGTCTCTATTATATTATGTTAGACCAGCTATATCTGCTGTCTCTATTATACTATTACAGACCAGGCAGATCTACAGTCTCTATTATATTATGACAGACCAGTTAGATCTACTGTCTCTATTATATTATGACAGACCAGCTATATCTACTGTCTCCATTATATTATGACATACCAGCTATATCTGCTGTCTCTATTGTATTATGACAGACCAGCTAGATCTACTGTCTCTATTATATTATGACAGACCAGCTAGATCTACTGTCTCTATTATATTATGACAGACCAGCTAGATCTACTGTCTCTATGTCTCTATTATATTATGACAGACCAGCTACATCTACTGTCTCTATTATATTATGACAGACCAGCTAGATCTACTGTCTCTATTATATTATGACAGATCAGCTATATCTGCTATCTCTATTATATAATGACAGGCCAGCTAGATCTACTGTCTCTATTAGACAACAGCTCTCTGGGCTCTAAGTGAGGCAGCCTAACACACCTCTACAGTATGTGTTTCTTTCGGAGAGGTTGGGTTGAAAGCTGAAGTCATATTTCTGCTGGACAATTGACCAATGATTCAAATGTATAGAAATCTGGGGACGAGGATAGCTACAATGACACGTATTGGACACCTGCATAGTTCAATAATGCCTTTTTTTTATTGCTATCTAAATTAGAGATATAATCAAAAGATAATTGTGAGTCATTATCCAGATAGCTCTTAAACCTAGCCTGGCATTGCATGTCTCACTGTCTCAAGCATCTAAACACATTGTGGTCATACATCACCTTACAGAAAATATGCCAAGCTAATAAAATCGGGAAAAAAGTGGGACAATAATCTGATTTAATTGGCTCAGAATTGAACCATGACAACAGTGTTACATCATTCTGGATACAGAAACAGGCTTCCTACGAACTACATTAAATGATGAGAACAGAAGCATTACACTAAGCATAGCCAACCATGATCTTACCAGTCCTGTACCAACCATGATATAACCATGACCTAACCATGATCTAACCATGATCTAACCATGATCTAACCATGACCAACCATGATCTAACCATGATCTAACCATGACAACAGTGTTACATCATACAGAATAACTAGTCAGAGAATGTTTCTGGATACAGAAACAGGCTTCCTACGAACTACATTAAATGATGAGAACAGAAGCATTACACTAAGGAAGTCTAATCATTCTGATCACACTGGTCGTTCTGATCATCCTGGGAAATGTGCTGCTTGGTTTCGGGAGGTTTCAGGCTTTCTGCATGGACCTCAAGTACCTCTGCATCTCCAATCATCTCTGGAAGAAAGAACAGAAGCTTAGAGGACAAGAGATAGTCAAATATGTTACCTAACCATGATCTAACCATGATCTAACCATGATCTAGCCATGATAAACCATGACCAACTATGATCTAACCATGCCTAACCATTATCTAACCATGACCAACTATGATCTAACCATGCCTAACCATGATCTAACCATGACCAACTATGATCTAACCATGACCAACCATGATCTAACCATGATCTAACCATGATCTAACCATGATCCAACCATGACCAACTATGATCTAACCATGACCAACCATGATCTAACCATGATCTAACCATGATCTAGCCATGATAAACCATGATCTAACCATGTCCAACCATGATCTAACCATGACCAACCATGATCTAACCATGACCAACCATGATCTAACCATGATCTAACCATGATCTAGCCATGATAAACCATGATCTAACCATGTCCAACCATGATCTAACCATGATAAACCATGATCTAACCATAGCCAACCATGATCTTACCAGTCCTGTACCAACCATGATATAACCATGACCAACTATGATCTAACCATGATCTAACCATGACCGACCATGATGTAACCATGACCAACCATGATCTAACCATGATAAACCATGATCTAACCATAGCCAACTGGTCATAGCCAACCATGATCTTACCAGTCCTGTACCAACCATGATTGGACCATAGCCAACCATGATCTAACCATGATCTAACCATGATCTAACATGATCTAACCATGATCTAACCATGACCAACCATGATCTAACCATGACTAACCATGACCAACCATGATCTAACCATGACCAACCATGATCTTACCATGACAAACCATGACCAACCATGATCGTACCATGGTCGTACCATGACCAACCATGATCTTACCATGACCAACCATGATCTAACCATGACCAACCATGATCTAACCATGACCGACCATGATCTAACCATGATCTTACCATGACCAACCATGACCAACCTTGTTGATTGGGAAACAGCCCACATGTCATTCCATGGTATGAAATACATACAGAACTTTGATGTATAATAGCCACTGTCAAGTAAGGTGATGTATAATAGCCACTGTCAAGTAAGGTGATGTATAATAGCCACTGTCAAGTAAGGTGATGTATAAAGCCACTGTCAAAAAAGGTGCCATCTGTGTGTGTGTGTGTGTGTGTGTGTGTGTGTGTGTGTGTGTGTGTGTGTGTGTGTGTGTGTGTGTGTGTGTGTGTGTGTGTGTGTGTGTGTGTGTGTGTGTGTGTGTGTGTGTGTGTGTGTGTGTGTGTGTAGACTTGTTCAGTAAGCATGCCTAGTGGTGACTCAGTCCAATAAATAACCCCCATAGTAGTCCTGTACCTTCTATAATCCCCACAGTAGTCCTGTACCTTCTATAACCCCCATAGTAGTCTTGTTCCTTCTATAACCCCATAGTAGTCCTGTACCTTCTATAACCCCATAGTAGTCCTGTACCTTCTATAACCCCATAGTAGTCCTGTTCCTTCTATAACCCCATAGTAGTCCTGTACCTTCTATAACCCCCATAGTAGTCCTGTACCTTCTATAACCCCCATAGTAGTCCTGTACCTTCTATAACCCTATAGTAGTCCTGTACCTTCTATAACCCCATAGTAGTCCTGTACCTTCTATAACCCCATAGTAGTCCTGTACCTTCTATAACCCCCATAGTAGTCCTGTACCTTCTATAACCCCATAGTAGTCCTGTACCTTCTATAACCCCATAGTAGTCCTGTACCTTCTATAACCCCATAGTAGTCCTGTTCCTTCTATAACCCCATAGTAGTCCTGTACCTTCTATAACC
>NC_060179.1:88134712-88170908 GCF_021184085.1 Oncorhynchus gorbuscha
ATTTTGAAGATGTGAACCTGATTGGCCAAGGAACAGGTCCATTTTGAAGATGTGAACCTGATTGGCCAAGGAACAGGTCCATTTTGAAGATGTGAACCTGATTGGCCAAGGAACAGATCCATTTTGAAGATGTGAACCTGATTGGCCAAGGAACAGATCCATTTTGAAGATGTGAACCTGATTGGCCAAGGAACAGGTCCATTTTGAAGATGTGAACCTGATTGGCCAAGGTACATTCCATCTGTATTCTAATGGTTCTCATTTAAACCCATGTTACTTTATGCTTGTTCTTGGTCCCAAGAAACAAGGAGATCTTCTGTTGAATCTGACAATTCATCTTAATGGTTGTACAGTCGTCTCAAATAAAACTGTGAAGGACCTCGGCGTTACTCTGGGCCCTGATCTCTCTTTTGACGAACATATCAAGACTGTTTCAAGGACAGTTTTTTTCCATCTACGTAACATTGCAAAAATCAGAAACTTTCTGTCCAAACATGACGCAGAAAAATCAATCCATGCTTTTGTTACTTCTAGGTTAAACTACTGCAATGCTCTACTTTCCGGGTACCCGGATAAAGCACTAAATAAACTTCAGTTAGTGTTAAATACGGCTGCTAGAATCCTGACTAGAACCAAAAAAAATTATCATATTACTCCTTCCTGTTTGGCCCTGTCCGGGGGTATCATCGGATGGGGCCACAGTGTCTCCTGACCCCTCCTGTTTCAGCCTCCAATATTTATGCTGCAGTAGTTTATGTGTCGGGGGGCTGGGGTCAGTTTGTTATATCTGGAGTACTTCTCCTGTCTTATCCAGTGTCCTGTGTAAATTTAAGTATGCTCTCTCTAATTCTTTCTTTCTCTCTTTCTTTCTCTCTCTCGGAGGACCTGAGCCCTAGGACCATGCCTCAGGACTACCTGACATGATGACTCCTTGCTGTCCCCAGTCCAGGTGCTAGCTGTCCCAGACCTATTATTTGACCATGCTGGTCATTTATGAACATTTGAACATCTTGGACATGTTCTGTTATAATCTCCACCCGGCACAGCCAGAAGAGGACTGGCCACCCCTCATAGCCTGGTTCCTCTCTAGGTTTCTTCCTAGGTTTTGGCCTTTCTAGGGAGTTTTTCCTAGCCAACGTGCTTCAACACCTGCATTGCTTGCTGTTTGGGGTTTTAGGCGTGGGTTTCTGTACAGCACTTTGAGATATCAGCTGGTGTATGAAGGGCTATATAAATACATTTGATTTGATCTTCCGAAAATGTCAGAAACCCTATTTCTTTGTTAGAGTATCTTAAAATAACTCTCACGGCACCCCGACAATACTAAGATGTGATGGGGACCAGAAGGAGGCAATGACTAACAAATACCTGAGACAGCAACAGACAAGACACAGAGAAAGTGACAGAAGAGGACAGATGGAGAGAGAACAGAGGTGTGTTGACAGAGAAGAACACGTAGTGGACTATCACTTATTAAAGGTTCTCTATGGATTCTTATTACTAGAGAGAGAGAGAGAGACAGAGAGAGAGAGAGAGAGAGAGACAGAGAGAGACAGAGAGAGACAGAGAGAGAGAGACAGAGAGAGAGAGAGAGACAGAGAGAGAGAGAGAGAGAGAGAGAGAGAGAGAGAGAGAGACAGAGAGAGACAGAGAGAGACCGCTGGCTACGTCCCTTCCGTCTTCAAGAGAGCGAGAGTTGCACCCCTTCTGAAAAAACCTACACTCGATCCCTCCGATGTCAACAATTACAGACCAGTATCCCTTCTTTCTTTTCTCTCCAAAACTCTTGAACGTGCCGTCCTTGGCCAGCTCTCCCGCTATCTCTCTCTGAATGACCTTCTTGATCCAAATCAGTCAGGTTTCAAGACTAGTCATTCAACTGAGACTGCTCTCCTCTGTATCACGGAGGCGCTCCGCACTGCTAAAGCTAACTCTCTCTCCTCTGCTCTCATCCTTCTAGATCTATCGGCTGCCTTCGATACTGTGAACCATCAGATCCTCCTCTCCACCCTCTCAGAGTTGGGCATCTCCGGCGCGGCCCACGCTTGGATTGCATCCTACCTGACAGGTCGCTCCTACCAGGTGGCGTGGCGAGAATCTGTCTCCTCACCACGCGCTCTCACCACTGGTGTCCCCCAGGGCTCTGTTCTTGGCCCTCTCTCTCCTATATTCTCGCTATACACCAAGTCACTTGGCTCTGTCATAACCTCACATGGTCTCTCTTATCATTGCTATGCAGACGACACACAATTAATCTTCTCCTTTCCCCCTTCTGATGACCAGGTGGCGAATCGCATCTCTGCATGTCTGGCAGACATATCAGTGTGGATGACGGATCACCACCTCAAGCTGAACCTCGGCAAGACGGAGCTGCTCTTCCTCCCGGGGAAGGACTGCCCGTTCCATGATCTCGCCATCACGGTTGACAACTCCATTGTGTCCTCCTCCCAGAGCGCCAAGAACCTTGGCGTGATCCTGGACAACACCCTGTCGTTCTCAACTAACATCAAGGCGGTGGCCCGTTCCTGTAGGTTCATGCTCTACAACATCCGCAGAGTACGACCCTGCCTCACACAGGAAGCGGCGCAGGTCCTAATCCAGGCACTTGTCATCTCCCGTCTGGATTACTGCAACTCGCTGTTGGCTGGGCTCCCTGCCTGTGCCATTAAACCCCTTCAACTCATCCAGAACGCCGCAGCCCGTCTGGTGTTCAACCTTCCCAAGTTCTCACACGTCACCCCGCTCCTCCGTTCTCTCCACTGGCTTCCAGTTGAAGCTCGCATCCGCTACAAGACCATGGTGCTTGCCTACGGAGCTGTGAGGGGAACGGCACCTCAGTACCTCCAGGCTCTGATCAGGCCCTACACCCAAACAAGGGCACTGCGTTCATCCACCTCTGGCCTGCTCGCCTCCCTACCACTGAGGAAGTACAGCTCCCGCTCTGCCCAGTCAAAACTGTTCGCTGCCCTGGCCCCCCAATGGTGGAACAAACTCCCTCACGACGCCAGGACAGCGGAGTCAATCACCACCTTCCGGAGACACCTGAAACCCCACCTCTTTAAGGAATACCTAGGATAGGATAAGTAATCCCTCTCACCCCCCCCCCTTAAGTTTTAGATGCACTATTGTAAAGTGACTGTTCTACTGGATGTCATAAGGTGAATGCACCAATTTGTAAGTCGCTCTGGATAAGAGCGTCTGCTAAATGACTTAAATGTAAATGTAATGGTTGTGAGGTCTGGGGTCCGCTCACCAACCAAGACTTCACAAAATGGGACAAACACCAAATTGAGACTCTGCACGCAGAATTCTGCAAAAATATCCTCCGTGTACAACGTAAAACACCAAATAATGCATGCAGAGCAGAATTTGGCCGATACCCACTAATTATCAAAATCCAGAAAAGAGCCGTTAAATTCTACAACCACCTAAAAGGAAGCGATTCACAAACCTTCCATAACAAAGCCATCACCTACAGAGAGATGAACCTGGAGAAGAGTCCCCTAAGCAAGCTGGTCCTGGGGCTCTGTTCACAAACACAAACACACCCCACAGAGCCCCAGGACAACAGCACAATTAGACCCAACCAAATCATGAGAAAACAAAAAGATAATTACTTAACACATTGGAAAGAATTAACAAAAAACAGAGCAAACTAGAATGCTATTTGGCCCTACACAGAGAGTACACAGCGGCAGAATACCTAACCACTGTGACTGACCCAAAATTAAGGAAAGCTTTGACTATGTACAGACTCAGTGAGCATAGCCTTGCTATTGAGAAAGGCCGCCGTAGGCAGACATGGCTCTCAAGAGAAGACAGGCTATGTGCTCACTGCCCACAAAATGAGGTGGAAACTGAGCTGCACTTCCTAACCTCCTGCCCAATGTATGACCATATTAGAGAGACATATTTCCCCCAGATTACACAGATCCACAAAGAATTCGAAAACAAATCCAATTTTGAAAAACTCCCATATCTTTTGGGTGAAATTCCACAGTGTGCCATCACAGCAGCAAGATTTGTGACCTGTTGCCACGAGAAAAGGGCAACCAGTGAAGAACAAACACCATTGTAAATACAACCCATATTTATGCTTATTAATTTTATCTTGTGTCATTTAACTATTTGTACATTGTATATATATATATATATATATATATATATATATATATATATATAATATGACATTTGTAATGTCTTTACTGTTTTTAAACTTCTGTATGTGTAATGTTTACTGTTAATTTTTGTTGTTTTTCACTTTATATATTCACTTTGTATGTTGTCTACCTCACTTGCTTTGGCAATGTTAACACATGTTTCCCATGCCAATAAAGCCCTTGAGAGAGAGAGAGAGAGAGAGAGAGAGAGAGAGAGAGAGAGAGAGAGAGAGAGAGAGAGAGAGAGAGAGAGAGAGAGAGAGAGAGAGAGAGAGAGAGAGAGAGAGAGAGAGAGAGAGAGAGAGAGAGAGAGAGAGAGAGAGAGAGAGAGAGAGAGAGAGAGAGAGAGAGAGAGAGAGAGAGTGAGTGAGTGAGTGGTGGTGGTGGTGGTGGTGGTGGTGGTGGTGAGTGAGTGAGTGGTGGTGAGTGAGTGGTGGTGAGTGAGTGGTGGTGAGTGAGTGAGTGGTGAGTGAGTGAGTGGTGAGTGAGTGAGTGAGTGAGTGAGTGAGTGAGTGAGTGAGTGAGTGAGTGAGTGAGTGAGTGAGTGAGTGAGTGGTGCCTGCTGTCGCAGGTGGCCATGTGCTAATAACTAATTGTCTCAATGTTCTAATCTGTCAATATTCATTTCAAAATTCAACACTATCCTTATTCTAAACAGGAATTCTGGAAAACCTGGACATTTTTTGAGAAGTTTCCGGGAGGTTTGCAACCTTTCATAAATTCACCTGTTCTGTGTCCGGTGCTGTATCTGCCTCCAAACACGCTGTGTCCTGCAGGCAGGGAGAAAGGTGCTCCTGAACTCGTCCTGAATACCTGACTCTTGATGAGCGGATGGGGGAACAGTGAGGTGGTCACGTACCAGTCGTCATTCACCATGCACACTGGAATCCCATTTAGACCTATAGAGGAAAAGAAAGGCGGAGTCACAAATAGCACCCTATTCCCTATGGACCTTGGTCAAAAGAAAGTGCACTACATAGGGAATAGGGTGCCTTGGTCCAATACGGTCTCTCACCTTGGATGTGTGTGACTCTGTGTGGGTGAGGGTTGTGTCTGGAGAAGAAGGAGTGGTGACTCAAGGCTCCAAAGCGTGGACTGCCCCTAGTGGCCATGTTGGAAACGTCGGCCGTGTACGACATAACATTATCGTCGTGATGACCCGTGTTCCTGTCAGATATTTTCTTTTCGCCACAGGGATCTGGGCTGTGAAAGACCGACATGACGATCTGTGAGAGAAATATCACAGAGTTTTATTGTGCATGTGAAGAGGTGATATGGCTCCCGTTGTGAACTTCGTAACAGTCGTGTGCAGGCAAAGTTGTTGCAGATTTAGTGCTCAAAATGTTGTTGTTTTTTAAATAAAATATCATGATTTTATAAGGTATCTTTAGGTCTAGAGTTTTGTTAAGCAAGACATGAAAAATAACAAAAATCTGATGTCTTTAAAAAAAAATGTTTTATTAAAAACTCTTTAATAAATCAAATATAAATCAAATATAATCTTATAAACTATATAAACTAAACTAAACTATATAAATGTAAACTTCTCCTACCTCAGAAGGTCCACATAGCCTCTCTCAGACTCTGACTTAGTGTCCAATGTTTCCCATGTTGCTAGGAGACTCAGCTCTCAACATGAACCAGAAAAGCATCCCTTAACAATGGGGACTGTAACTTCCACCCTGCGCATTAATCTCTGAGGAAATCCATGTATATTCTGAGGCCACACACACACAGGCTACATTCCAAATGGCACGCCATTACCTACACTGAGTATACGGAACACCTGCTCTTTCCATGACATAGACTGACCAGGTGAATCCAGGTCATTCCCTTATACAACAACATTTGAATTAATTGCTACTCAGTCAAATATTCAAAGAGATTTTCAATTCATCACCTTGCGATTTTATTAAATACAAAATATAAATCACTGAATTGAATTGCTCTAAAAGAAAAGTCAACAGAACCCTAAGGCACCATAGCAGGGTGTGTTAAATCTAACGCACCCAGCAGACAGGTACCAATAGCAGGGTGTGTTACATCTAACGCACCCAGCAGACAGGTACCCATAGCAGGGTGTGTTAAATCTAACGCACCCAGCAGACAGGTACCCATAGCAGGGTGTGTTAAATCTAACGCACCCAGCAGACAGGTACCCATAGCAGGGTGTGTTAAATCTAACGCACCCAGCAGACAGAGAACCATAGCAGGGTGTGTTACATCTAACGCACCCAGCAGACAGAGACCCATAGCAGGGTGTGTTACATCTAACGCACCCAGCAGACAGAGACCCATAGCAGGGTGTGTTACATCTAACGCAGACAGAGACCCATAGCAGGGTGTGTTACATCTAACGCACCCAGCAGACAGAGACCCATAGCAGGGTGTGTTACATCTAACGCACCCAGCAGACAGAGACCAATAGCAGGGTGTGTTACATCTAACGCAGACAGAGACCCATAGCAGGGTGTGTTACATCTAACGCACCCAGCAGACAGAGACCAATAGCAGGGTGTGTTACATCTAACGCAGACAGAGACCCATAGCAGGGTGTGTTACATCTAACGCACCCAGCAGACAGAGACCCATAGCAGGGTGTGTTACATCTAACGCAGACAGAGACCCATAGCAGGGTGTGTTACATCTAACGCACCCAGCAGACAGGTACCCATAGCAGGGTGTGTTACATCTAACGCACCCAGCAGACAGGTACCCATAGCAGGGTGTGTTACATCTAACGCACCCAGCAGACAGAGACCAATAGCAGGGTGTGTTACATCTAACGCACCCAGCAGACAGGTACCCATAGCAGGGTGTGTTACATCTAACGCAGACAGAGACCCATAGCAGGGTGTGTTACATCTAACGCACCCAGCAGACAGGTACCCATAGCAGGGTGTGTTACATCTAACGCACCCAGCAGACAGGTACCCATAGCAGGGTGTGTTACATCTAACGCACCCAGCAGACAGGTACCCATAGCAGGGTGTGTTACATCTAACGCACCCAGCAGACAGGTACCCATAGCAGGGTGTGTTACATCTAACGCACCCAGCAGACAGGTACCCATAGCAGGGTGTGTTACATCTAACGCACCCAGCAGACAGAGACCAATAGCAGGGTGTGTTACATCTAACGCAGACAGAGACCAATAGCAGGGTGTGTTACATCTAACGCAGACAGCAGACAGAGACCAATAGCAGGGTGTGTTACATCTAACGCACCCAGCAGACAGGTACCCATAGCAGGGTGTGTTACATCTAACGCACCCAGCAGACAGAGAACCATAGCAGGGTGTGTTACATCTAACGCACCCAGCAGACAGAGACCAATAGCAGGGTGTGTTACATCTAACGCAGACAGAGACCAATAGCAGGGTGTGTTACATCTAACGCAGACAGCAGACAGAGACCAATAGCAGGGTGTGTTACATCTAACGCACCCAGCAGACAGGTACCCATAGCAGGGTGTGTTACATCTAACGCACCCAGCAGACAGGTACCCATAGCAGGGTGTGTTACATCTAACGCACCCAGCAGACAGGTACCAATAGCAGGGTGTGTTACATCTAACGCACCCAGCAGACAGAGACCAATAGCAGGGTGTGTTACATCTAACGCACCCAGCAGACAGAGACCAATAGCAGTGTTTGCTTGCAAGGTAAGCAGCTATGGAAAGTGACAGCAGTTGAATTACTAATGCAGGGTGTATGACACCTCTTCCTCTGTCCCCCTGCAGGTCAGATGTGGAGCTGCAGTTTAAATGCTACCATCACGAGGACCCACGGACGAACACCAACTGGCCTGCCTCGGTCCAGGTCAGTAAGATCACCAACTGGCCTGCCTCGGTCCAGGTCAGTAAGATCACCAACTGGCCTGCCTCGGTCCAGGTCAGTAAGAACACCAACTGGCCTGCCTTGGTCCAGGTCAGTAAGAACACCAACTGGCCTGCCTCGGTCCAGGTCAGTAAGAACACCACACAAGCACCTGCATACACACACACACCAACAACAACATAATATCGCACCCATCTACACTTAATACCCTATAATGACAAAGTGAAAACAAGTGTTTTTTGTAAATGTTTGCAAATGTATGGAAAATGAAATACAGAAATATCTCATTCACATACGTATTCACACCCCTGTGTCAATACATTTTAGAATCACCTTTGGTTACAGCAGAGTCTTTCTGGGTCTCTAAGAGCTGTCCACACCTGGATTGTGCAACACATTTATATATAATATATTTTTTACCGTTATTTAACTAGGCAAGTCAGTTAAGAACAAATTCTTATTTACAACGACGGTCTAGGAACAGTGGGTTAACTGGTCTAGGAACAGTGGGTTAACTGGTCTAGGAACAGTGGGTTAACTGGTCTAGGAACAGGGGGTTAACTGGTCTAGGAACAGTGGGTTAACTGGTCTAGGAACAGTAGGTTAACTGGTCTAGGAACAGTAGGTTAACTGGTCTAGGAACAGTGGGTTAACTGGTCTAGGAACAGTGGGTTGACTGGTCTAGGAACAGGGGGTTAACTGGTCTAGGAACAGGGGGTTAACTGGTCTAGGAACAGTGGGTTAACTGGTCTAGGAACAGTGGGTTAACTGGTCTAGGAACAGTGGGTTAACTGGTCTAGGAACAGGGGGTTAACTGGTCTAGGAACAGGGGGGTTAACTGGTCTAGGAACAGGGGGGTTAACTGGTCTAGGAACAGTGGAACAGGGGTTAACTGGTCTAGGAACAGTGGGTTAACTGGTCTAGGAACAGTGGGTTAACTGGTCTAGGAACAGGGGGTTAACTGGTCTAGGAACAGTGGAACAGTGGGTTAACTGGTCTAGGAACAGTGGAACAGTGGGTTGACTGGTCTAGGAACAGTGGGATTAACTGGTCTAGGAACAGTGGGTTAACTGGTCTAGGAACAGTGGGTTAACTGGTCTAGGAACAGTGGGTTGACTGCCTTGTTCAGGATGACAGATTCTTACCTTGTCAGCTCGGGGGTTTCTAAATTCTTCAAACTCTGTCAAATTGGCTGTTGATCATTACTAGACAACCATTTTTAGGTCTGCCATAGATTTTCAAGTCGATTTGTCAAAACTTTAACTTATCCGCTCTCTTTCAATGTTCTTCTAAAACTATGTGCATATCATAATTATTGTCAATATACAAGTGGTATTTTAAGGATATATTACAGCCTTATGTTAAAGAAATGTATGATATTGTTTTTATTTTTGTTATAGAAAGTGTGGCTTTCTGTTAAAGATCATTTACATTTAGTTTCCCATTTTAAATTATTTTTTTTCTTTATTTTTTGGGTAAATGATTTTGTATTGGTTTTTCTTTTCTTATAAAATGTATGGCACATACATATCATCGTTGAGGGGGAGGTTGTTGTCCTGGCAACATAGCATTATATTTAACTGTATCAATGTACCGATTAAAACATCCTGGCTATTGTAAACATAACATTTTAAACTTCATTATGCTTTAGAAATCGGTTCTGTTACAGTACAAGAGAGACATATATTATTGGATGTTGATAGAATAACTGATATCAATGTAGCCCTGTCACTTAAATCATGAAATCAATTGTTTAATCTTTTGACAACGCACTGCCACATCCCTATTTCGTTTATTTAATATCTGAATTTGAAACCTCAGCTATATCAATCCCATGGAGATCATTAGCTCTGATCCAGTGCCTTGCACGTACGTAACACCCTGGACTAGAGCTAAGTGGTACAAAGCTATCATTTGACATTTTTTCATTACACATGAACAGGTTTTGATTTCGTAGGCACCCCAAATCTGTAACAACCACTGTGGAAGATACCATTTTCTGTGGAAGATACCATTTTCGGTGGAAGATTCCATTTTCTGTGGAAGATACCATTTTCGGTGGAAGATTCCATTTTCAAATGGGGGGGAAGAAAAAAAACACAGAGAGGAGGGGCGAACCACGTATTTAGTCTTAAGATCTGCAGGGGAGGCTACGATATAATGATTATCTGTTGGTCCTAGGGTATGTAAATATATATGGAAATGAATAGAGAGACCTGTTAATAACAGAAATCTATCCATTTTCCCTGGGAATGTGCATTGTTTTATTCAGAATAATATTCTAGAACAAACCCCTTCTATTGGACGAAGACATGGCTGACTATGGGAAATTAACGTGTCTTAGTCAAACAGTTCGCTGGAAAAAAATCACTTCCTGGTATTTTCGTTCCTCTTCTCTGTAATATCCAGTACCAGTCTAAAGTTTGGACACGCCTACTCATTCAGGGTTTTTCTTTATTTGTACTATTTTCTACATTGTAGAAAAATAGTGAAGACATCAAAACTATGAAATAACACATATGGAATCATGTAGTAACCAAAAAAAGAGTTAAATATTTGAGATTCTTCAAAGTAGCCACCCTTTGCCTTGATGACCGCTTTGCACACTCTTGGTATTCTCTCAAGTTTTCACACCTGTGGCATTCTCTCAACCAGCTTTGTGAGTTAGTCACATGGAAGGCATTTCAATTAACAGGTGTGCTTTCTTAAAAGTTCATTTGTGGAATGTCTTTCCTTCTTAATGCGTTTGAGCCAATCAGTTGTGTTGTGACAAGGGGGGGGGGGTATACAGAGCATGGTATTTTACCAAATAGCGATAAGTCCATATTATGGCAAGAACAGCTCAAATAAGCAAAGAGAAACGACAGTCCATCATTAATTTAAGACATGAAAGTCAGTCAATCTGGAAAATGTCAAGTACTTTGAATGCTTCTTCAAGTGCGGTCACAAAAACCATCAAACGCTGTGATGAAACTGGCTCTCATGAGGACCGGCGCAGGAATGGAAGTCACAGAGTTACCTCTGCTGCAGAGGATACGTTCGTTAGAGTTACCAGCCTCAGAAATTGCAGCCCAAATAAATCATTCACAGAGTTCAATTAACAGACACGTCTCAGCATCAACTGTTCAGGGGAGACTGTGTGAATCAGGCCTTCATGGTCGAATTGCTGTAAAGAAACCACTACTAAAGGACACCAATAAGAAGAAGAGTCTTGCTTGGGCCAAGAAATACGAGCAATGGACATTAGACCGGTGGAAATCTGTCCTTTGATTTGATGAGTCCAAATGTGAGATGTTCTGTTTCAACCGCCGTGTCTTTGTGAGACACAGAGTAGGTGAACGGATGATCTCTGCATGTGTGGTTCCCCCCGTGAAGCATGGAGGAGGTGGTGTGGTGTGGGGGAGCTTTGCTGGTGACACAGTGTGTGATTTAATTAGAATTCAAGGCACACTTAACCTGGCCTCCACAATCACCTGACCTCAACCCAATTAAGATGGTTTGGGATGAGTTGGACCGCAGAATGAAGGAAAAACAGCCAACAAGTGCTCAGCATATGTGGGAAGTCCTTAAAGACTGTTGGAACAGCATTCCAGGTGTAGCTGGTTGAGAGAATGCCAAAAGTGTGCAAAGCTGTCATCAAGGCAAAGGGTGGCTTCTTTGAAGAATCAAAAATATATTTAGATTTGTTTAACACTTTTTTCACTTTTGGTTACTACATGATTCCATATGTGTTATTTCATAGTTTCAATGTCTTCACTATTATTCTACAATGTAGAAAATAGTACAAATAAAGAAAAAGCCTTGAATGAGTAGGTGTGTCCAAACTTTTGACTGGTACTGGACGTCAGCACCGGTGTATTGATCATGCTGTTAAATCAGCTTCTTGATAGGCCACACCTGTCAGGTAGATGGATTATCTTGTGGTACTTTTTTACCCCTTTTTCTACCCTATTTTGTGATATCCAAATGTTAGTTACAGTTTTGTCCCATCACTGCAACTCCTGGACGGATTCAGGAGGGGAAGTTCGAGAGCCATGCGTCTTCCAAAACACGAGCACGACAGAAATACATATTTTGTGCATGTGTAACATTTCTGGGATATTTTATTTCAGCTCATGAAAACAGCACTTTACATGTTGCAATTATATTTCTGTTCAGTGTATATCCAAACCACATTGACCTCTTTACTGTATCTATCTATGCATGGAAACACGTTATAAGGTCTAACGCCTAGGTCACAACAACAGGGTAGGCGCAAAACAGTACACAGCGTCATCTGGATGTGTGCAACAAAAGTTGAATATTCGCATTATCAAATGTTATTTGTCACATACACATGGTTATCAGATGTAATTGCGAGTGTAGCGAAACGCTTGTGCATCTAGTTCCATTGGTGTCTCGAGACGAACTGCGCATGTGCAGGCAGTCAAATCAAAAGGCACTCCATCAATATAAAGTTGTTTTAACGAAAATTAAAAACGTGTCAGTTTGTCACTTTCACGAGGTTGGAGTAATAACATGTTCAACTATTTAAGACATTGGTTTCGAGAAAATGAACAACTAAGGAATAATGTTTCACTTCTCAAACCCAGGCCTGAGCTTCCCATTCTGTTTCTAACGCGTTCCCGGAACTCTCGCGATGTTTTACAAACCGTAGATATTCTTCCGAGATCTTGGGGAAGAACTTCCTCCGTGCAGTCACAGCGGCATATGTAACCACTTAACGTGGTACTTCGCACCATCTCAAGTCCATTTTATGTTCACACCCAGCCTTAAAAATGCTACTTGCCGCTTTACCGAGTAGGGTCAAGCTCCTTTCTGGACGTTCGTTGGCGTTTACCGCCGCTCGGTTGTGTTCTGCTGGCCCTGCAGCCGCCAACCCGGTCGTCTACTTTGACATTGCAGCTGACAACCAGCCCGTCGGAAGAGTCACATTCGAGGTGAGTTCAGTTGTCTTTACTAAGAACTTGATCCGATTGGTTTACGTAACTGGGCTATTAAATAGTTCATTTGTTTTGGGCCTCGGCCTTTTGAGATGATGAGTATGCTTCTGATAATGCATTAGATGCGACTGGAAACCGACGTGAAGAACGCTCAGTTTGGACCTAAGTTACAGCCCAACTAGTTAGTATGCCAGCCCTGTAGAACTGGGCCTACTGTACAAACTAGTATGAGCTACTAGTCTTGATTTAATCAGCAAGTATCTGGTGTATATGCAGCCTGAAACGGATGCCTGTAAAATCTTGTAAATATTCCTCATGTCCACCAGATGCATCAAACTCTTTGTGTTCCGGCGGAAGTCAAATGGAGCCGCTTGTGTTCAATATGTTTATCTCGTGAGTTGTTTTACTGTGTGGTAGTACACACTATAACTAACCAGCATTTAACTAAGGGAATGAAAAGCGAAGCCACTGTGTCAAATACGGGCTCCACATTAAGCAAAACAAAACGTATAATATGCATCTGGTGGACATCGGAATTTAAACGCCAGAACGTTTAACAAAATTACATTTAAACTTCCTTCAGTTCGAGATTTTAAACAAAATAAAGTGTTGTTTACTATACTTTTAGTAGGTATATGGTTCACTTGGGCACCATGTCCACCAGATGCATATTATATACATGGGGCAAAAAAGTATTTAGTCAGCCACCAATTGTGCAAGTTCTCCCACTTAAAAAAGATGAGGCCTGTCATTTTCATCATGGGTACACTTCAACTATGACAGACAATGAGAGAAAAATCCAGAAAGTCACATTGTAGGATTGTTTTATGAATTTATTTGCAAATTATGGTGGAAAGTAAGTACTTGGTCACCTACAAACAAGCAAGATTTCTGGCTCTCACAGACCTGTAACTTCTTCTTTAAGAAGCTCCTCTGTCCTCCACTCGTTACCTGTATTAATGGCACCTGTTTGAACGTGTTATAAGTATAAGCTGACAAGGTACAAATCTGTCGTTCTGCCCCCTGAACAGGCAGTTAACCCACTGTTCCTAGGCCGTCATTGTAAATAAGAATTTGTTCTTAACTGACTTGCCTAGTTAAATAAAATAAATAAATTGAATAAGGGGGAGGGGAAACAATTGTAATCCATTTTAGAGGCTGTAGGGTAACATTGTGGAAAAAGTTAAGGGGTCTGAATATTTTCCCGAAGGGACTGATTTTGTTCTTCATCCTCTCATTGCTTCTGTTAGCTATTGATGAGAGAACTGCATGTCCAACCACCTACCGGCTCTCTAGAAAGTTTTTAAAAATACTTTCCTAACATTTCAAGCAGCAAAAGGACAACTGGTAGTGTTTTTCCTTTTTAAATGTAATTGTATTCAACATTCTGGCTTTTAATTTATGAGATTTTTGCAGGCATTAGTTTCAGGCTTTATATACCAATTCATTGTGTATTACAGCATAATTGAATCAGATTAGCTGCATGCAACTGACTGTCTCATAAATGTAATTGTATTCAACATTCTGGCTTTTAATTTGAGATTTTTGCAGGCATTAGTTTCAGGCTTTATATACCAATTCATTGTGTATTACAGCATAATTGAATCAGATTAGCTGCATGCAACTGACTGTCTCATAAATGTAATTGTATTCAACATTCTGGCTTTTAATTTGAGATTTTTGCAGGCATTAGTTTCAGGCTTTATATACCAATTCATTGTGTATTACAGCATAATTGAATCAGATTAGCTGACTGTCTCATAACGTATGCTATATTTTATTTTGCAGCTGAATGCAGATGTTGTGCCCAAAACAGCAGGTAGGGGGAGAAACTATTCATGATTCAGTCGTATTTAATCAAATCAAACTTTATTGGTCGCATACATCATTTTTTATCGCAGGTGCAGTGAAATGCTTATTAGGTGGTGGGCTGTACTAGGCCATCTGTTTTTACTTTTAGAGATGATCGATCTCTGTCGGGAGGAGCTGTTTTTTTACATTGTGTATATTTATTTCTGAACTCATTTCCGTTTGTTGCCCATGTCAATTATGTATATTTTTAAAATAAATACTTGTATGTTCTCTAGCTGGACAGGCAAACAGGCTCCCAAGTGGCGCAGCGGTCTAAGGCACTGCATTTCATGAGGTGTCACTACAGTCCCTGGTTCAAAACCAGGTTGTATCACAACCGGCCATGATTGGGAGTCCCATATGGCGTCGTACAATTGGACCAGCGTCGACCGGGGTAGGCAGTAGCATTGTGTTGTGACACAACTGCACATTTTAGTGGCGTTTTGTCTCCAGCACAAAGTGCACCTGTGTAATGATCATGCTGTTTAATCAGCTTCTTGATATGCCATACCTGTCAGGTGGATGGATTATCTTGGCGAAGGAGAAATACTCCCTAACAGGGATGTACAACATTTGAGAGAAATAAGCTTTTTGTTTATGGAAAATTTCTGGTATCTTCAGTTTCAGCTCATGAAACATGGGACCAACACTTTGCATGTTGTGTTTTATATTAGTTAGATTTAGTAGGTTATAGTATATTTAAATACTGCCTGAGACAGCTTTGCTACTTGCCACCGTACTCAAATGGTGACACATTTGACGATGGAGGTCTTTGTTCGTATGTACCTTCAGAACGTATTCAAACCCCTTGACTTTTTCCACATTTTGTAACGGTACAGCCTTATTCTCAAATGTATTACATTTGCTGCCAAAGGTGTTTCAAAGTACCGAGTAAAGGGTCTGAATACTTGTGTAAAATGTGATATTTCCATTTATTTGTACTAAAATAGCAAAAAATATCCCAAAAACTGTTTTTGCTTTGTCATTATGGGTTATTGTGTGTAGATTGAAGAGGGAGGAGAACTGCATTACATTTTACAATAAGGCTGTAACGTAACAAAATGTGGAAATAGTCAAGGAGTCTGAATACTTTCCGAATGCACTGTGCGTGTGTGTATAATCATGCCAAATCCTGATTTCAACTATTTGAATTCACTGACAGGAGTGAGAGCTAATGAAACACTCATTGACATTTACAGTAGCTGGCTCGTCTAACCTGACACATTTACAGTAGCTGGCTCGTCTAACCTGACACATTGTCCAGCTGCCACATTTACAGTAGCTGGCTCGTCTAACCTGACACATTTACAGTAGCTGGCTCGTCTAACCTGACACATTGACATTTACAGTAGCTGGCTCGTCTAACCTGACACATTGTCCAGCTGCCACATTTACAGTAGCTGGCTAGTCTAACCTGACACATTGACGTTTACAGTAGCTGGCTCGTCTAACCTGACACGTTTACAGTAGCTGGCTCGTCTAACCTGACACGTTTACAGTAGCTGACACGTTTACAGTAGCTGGCTCGTCTAACCTGACACGTTTACAGTACGTCTAACCTTTACAGTAGCTGGCTCGTCTAACCTGACACGTTTACAGTAGCTGGCTCGTCTAACCTGACACGTTTACAGTAGCTGGCTCGTCTAACCTGACACGTTTACAGTAGCTGGCTCGTCTAACCTGACACGTTTTAGCTGGCTCGTCTAAGACACATTGTCCAGCATTTGTAGCTGGCTCGTCTAACCTGACACGTTTACAGTAGCTGGCTCGTCTAACCTGACACGTTTACAGTAGCTGGCTCGTCTAACCTGACACGTTTACAGTAGCTGGCTCGTCTAACCTGACACGTTTACAGTAGCTGGCTCGTCTAACCTGACACGTTTACAGTAGCTGGCTCGTCTAACCTGACACGTTTACAGTAGCTGGCTCGTCTAACCTGACACGTTTACAGTAGCTGGCTCGTCTAACCTGACACGTTTACAGTAGCTGGCTCGTCTAACCTGACACATTGTCCAGCTGCCACATTTACAGTAGCTGGCTCGTCTAACCTGACACATTTACAGTAGCTGGCTCGTCTAACCTGACACATTGACATTTACAGTAGCTGGCTCGTCTAACCTGACACATTGTCCAGCTGCCACATTTACAGTAGCTGGCTAGTCTAACCTGACACATTGACGTTTACAGTAGCTGGCTCGTCTAACCTGACACGTTTACAGTAGCTGGCTCGTCTAACCTGACACATTGTTTACAGCTAGCTGGCGTCTAACCTGACACGTTTACAGTAGCTGGCTCGTCTAACCTGACACGTTTACAGTAGCTGTTTACAGTAGCTGGCTCGTCTAACCTGACGTTTACAGTAGCTGGCTCGTCTAACCTGACACGTTTACAGTAGCTGGCTCGTCTAACCTGACACGTTTTAGCTGGCTCGTCTAAGTTTACAGTAGCTGGCTCGTCTAACCTGACACACACTGCCACATTTACAGTAGCTGGCTCGTCTAACCTGACACATTGTCCAGCTGCCACATTTACAGTAGCTGGCTAGTCTAACCTGACACATTGACGTTTACAGTAGCTGGCTCGTCTAACCTGACACGTTTACAGTAGCTGGCTCGTCTAACCTGACACGTTTACAGTAGCTGGCTCGTCTAACCTGACACGTTTACAGTAGCTGGCTCGTCTAACCTGACACGTTTACAGTAGCTGGCTCGTCTAACCTGACACGTTTACAGTAGCTGGCTCGTCTAACCTGACACGTTTACAGTAGCTGGCTCGTCTAACCTGACACGTTTACAGTAGCTGGCTCGTCTAACCTGACACGTTTACAGTAGCTGGCTCGTCTAACCTGACACGTTTACAGTAGCTGGCTCGTCTAACCTGACACGTTTACAGTCTAACCTAGCTGGCTCGTCTAACCTGACACGTTTACAGTAGCCTGTCTAACCTGACACGTTTACAGTAGCTGGCTCGTCTAACCTGACACGTTTACAGTAGCTGGCTCGTCTAACCGTTTACAGTACACGTTTACAGTAGCTGGCTCGTCTAACCGTTTACAGTAGCACGTCTTACGTTTACAGTAGCTGGCTCGTCTAACCTGACACGTTTACAGTAGCTGGCTCGTCTAACCTGACACGTTTACAGTAGCTGGCTCGTCTAACCTGACACGTTTACAGTAGCTGGCTCGTCTAACCTGACACGTTTACAGTAGCTGGCTCGTCTAACCTGACACGTTTACAGTAGCTGGCTCGTCTAACCTGACACGTTTACAGTAGCTGGCTGGCTCGTCTAACCTGACACGTTTACAGTAGCTGGCTCGTCTAACCTGACACGTTTACAGTAGCTGGCTCGTCTAACCTGACACGTTTACAGTAGCTGGCTCGTCTAACCTGACAAATTGTCTAAATGCTTCACAGAGCTACCTCTTCATATGCTCAAGTAATGTAATGTAATGTAATGTAATGATGTAATGCCTGCTCCATATTTCAAGTGCACTCAAACAGATATGTATCTAATTTCAGTCTTGGAGCTAGCTAGCTATATCCGAACCTCTTCAGTCTGGGAGCTAGCTAACTATATCCGATCCTCTTCAGTCTGGGAGCTAGCTAGCTATATCTGATACTCTTCAGTCTGGGAGCTAGCTAGTTATATCTGATACTCTTCAGTCTGGGAGCTAGCTAGCTATATCTGATACTCTTCAGTCTGGGAGCTAGCTAGCTATATCTGATCCTCTTCAGTCTGGGAGCTAGCTAGCTATATCCAAACCTCTTCAGTCTGGGAACTAGCTAGCTATATCCGATACTCTTCAGTCTGGGAGCTAGCTAGCTATATCTGATACTCTTCAGTCTGGGAGCTAGCTAGCTATATCTGATACTCTTCAGTCTGGGAGCTAGCTAGCTATATCTGATCCTCTTCAGTCTGGGAGCTAGCTAGCTATATCCGATCCTCTTCAGTCTGGGAGCTAGCTAGCTATATCTGATCCTCTTCAGTCTGGGAGCTAGCTAGCTATATCTGATCCTCTTCAGTCTGGGAGCTAGCTAGCTATATCTGATACTCTTCAGTCTGGGAGCTAGCTAGCTATATCTGATCCTCTTCAGTCTGGGAGCTAGCTAGCTATATCTGATCCTCTTCAGTCTGGGAGCTAGCTAGCTATATCTGATACTCTTCAGTCTGGGAGCTAGCTAGCTATATCTGATCCTCTTCAGTCTGGGAGCTAGCTAGCTATATCTGCTCCTCTTCAGTCTGGGAGCTAGCTAGCTATATCTGATCCTCTTCAGTCTGGGAGCTAGCTAGCTATATCTGATACTCTTCAGTCTGGGAGCTAGCTAGCTATATCTGATCCTCTAGCATAATCAGACAGCAGGTTCACGTTTTCACGAGGCTGTGTTTACATCGTAGATAGAAGCAGGTCATTGGTTGCCTTCATCACGAGGGGTATGTACAGGAGTTTTGATTGATTCCGAGTGTTGAAATATATATATTTTTTTTAATTTGCAGGAGTTGAAGTTGCTAAGTTTTACTGTTTTATATACAACCAAAAAATCTGCTCCTCCCTCGACAGGGATCGATCAATTTCAGTTTAATGCTTCACCACCTATGTTTCTAGCTCCAATAGTGCATTAATGTCTAACAATACACATATAATCCAAATGTTTTAAAAAAGAAGAAATTAGAACCCATCAAAACGAGCAATGTCAGAGTCCAGAGTGTGTGTGTTCCCGGAGAGCTACTGTCCTGTAGGTTTCCACTACAACCTAGCAACCTCTAGCGCACCTGACTCTAATAATTAGCTGGTTGATAAACTGAAATCGGGTTAGTTTACAACTGGGGGCTTGAGTGAAAAACCTACAGGATGATGTCTCTCCTGGAACAGGGTTGGAGAGCCCTGGCTAAACCATTATTTCTCCCTCTCAGAGAATTTTAGAGCACTGTGCACAGGAGAACATGGTTTTGGCTACAAGGGATCCATCTTCCACAGGATCATCCCTCAGTTCATGTGCCAGGTAGGTCAATTAATGTTTGTTTTAGTTTGAGAACCCCTAATGATCACCTATACCTTTTATTATTATTGTGGTAACTCATGGTATCTTGCCCCAAACATTTACATTTAAGTCATTTAGCAGACGCTCTTATCCAGAGCGACTTAACACGTGTAAGCCTTTCTCTGACCCCTCTGAATGTGTGTCTATGTGACTCTGTAGGGGGGAGACTTCACTAATCACAATGGAACCGGAGGGAAATCTATCTACGGACTCAAATTCAAAGACGAGAACTTCGAACTGAAGCACACGGGACCTGGTAAGTGATTCACCCTTTCTGTTTTGTCTGGGTTCAAGTTGACCTGATCTTGTGTCATTCTGTTTGTGCTATTATGCCAACTCCCAATCGCTCGTTATCATGTGAAAGAAATGGCTTGCCGACGACCCACTGCAATGGAATTGACACATGATAGATTGACATTCTAGATTAAAATGATCTGGGAACATTCTAGATTAAAATGATCTGGGAACATTCTAGATTAAAATGATCTGGGAACATTCTAGATTAAAATGATCTGGGAACATTCTAGATTAAAATGATCTGGGAACATTCTAGATTAAAATGATCTGGGAACATTCTAGATTAAAATGATCTGGGAACATTCTAGATTAAAATGATCTGGGAACATTCTAGATTTTAAATGTATTTCCAGAATACTGTAGCCTACCTTTTTTGGGGTTCTTTTTTTAATTAGCCCCCTTCATACCACTAGATGGCAGCATTGCATTGCGGATGTTTCAACAGGAGCCTTACTGCATAACCAACTTACTGTGGTTGAGGATGATTACCTATTTCGGTTAACACAGCCATAAAGAATCAATTGACCAAATCTAGCTGTTTCTGATTCTGAGTAATTAGGCCTCTTGATATTTCAGATCACGAACTTGATATCAAGGATGTTGTCATACGAACTGAAACTCTGCTTGTCTTGAGCAGTGTTTGTGTACAGTACCTCAGCTAACTTGACAGGCATCACTTAGGGTCTAGTTACATAATGTGATGTGGTGTTTCTTTTTCCATTTAGGCATTCTGTCAATGGCCAACGCTGGGCCCAACACCAACGGCTCCCAGTTCTTCATCTGCACCGACAAGACCGAGTGGTACGGCCAGAGAAACAGACCAGGGCCTGCTGTGTTGATAGTGTCTGAGTAGGACTGCAGATATGCATTCTGAAAGTATTCAGACACCTTGACTTTTTCCCAAATGTTCTTACGTTACAGCCTTATTCTAAAATAGATTTTTTTAAAGATCCTCAGCAATCTACACACTACACATAAACAGTTTTTTTGGAGGGGGGGGGGTTTAGCAAATGTATTTAAAATAAACAAATACCTTATTTACATAAGTATTCACACCCTTTGCTATGAGACTTTAAAAACTCAGGTGCATCCTGTTTCCATTGATCATCCTTGGGATGTTTCTACAACTTGATTGGAGTCCACCTGTGTTTAATTAAATTGATTGGACATGATTTGAAAAGGCACACACCTGTCTATACAAGGTCCCAAAGTTGACAGTGGATGTCAGAGCAACAACCAAGCCATGAGGTCAAAGGAATTGTCCGCAGAGCTCCGAGAGGATTGTGTCGGGGCACAAATCTGGGGAAGGGTACCAAAACATTTAGGCAGCATTGAAGGTCTCCAAGAACAGTGGCCACCATCATTCTTAAATTGAACAAGTTTGGAACCATCAAGACTCTTCCCGGCCAAACTGGGGACAAGGACCTTGGTCAGGGAGGTGACCAAGAACCTGATGATCACTCTGACAGAGCTCCAGAGTTCCTCTGTGGAGATGGGAGAACCTTCCAGAAGGACAACCATCTCTGCAGCACTCCACCAGTCAGGCCTTTATGTCAGAGTGGCCAGACAGAAGACCACTCCTCAATAAAAGGCACATGACAGCCCACTTGGAGTTTTCCTAAAGAATCTCAGACCATGAGAAACAATATTCTCTGGTCTGATGAAACAAAGATTGAACTCTTTGGCCTAAATGCCTGGAGGAAACCTGACACCATCCCTACGGTGAAGCCTGGTGGTGGCAGCATCATGCTGTGGGGATGTTTTTCAGCGGCCTAGGAGGGACTAGGAGACTAGTCAGGATTGAGGGGAAAGATGAACGGAGAAGAGAAGAATGGGAGAAACTCTCCAAATACAGGTGTGCCAAGCTTGTAGCATCATACTCAAGAAGACTCAAGTCTTTAATCTCTGCCAAAGGTGCTTCAGCAAAGTACTGAGTAAAGGGTCTGAATACTTTTGTAAATGCATATTTCAGTTTTTATTTGTAATAAATTAGCAAAAAAAAAATGATATTTTTGCTTTGTCATTATGGGGTATTGTGTATAGATTGAGGGGGGGAAAGAAGATTTAATCCATTTGAGGCTGTAATTTAACAATCATGAAAGTCGAGGGGTCTGAATACTTTCCAGAGGCACTGTAGGATCAGTTTATATCATAAAGAATAATATTGTGTGGGCAGGGAGGACCTGATCCTAGATCAGGACTACGCTGAGACGCTTTCTACATACAGTACCAGACTATTATTGTTTTCTTTCTCAATCCAGGGCAAAGTGAATAAACCTCTTCCTCTTCTATCTCAGGCTGGATGGCAAACATGTTGTGTTTGGCAGCGTGACCCAGGGACTGGATGTGATCAGGAAAGTGGAGATGTTCGGCTCTCGTTCGGGGCGTACCTCCAAGAGTATCACCATCGCGGACTGTGGAGAGCTTAAGTAGTCTGGGAGTCCCAAATTGTACCCTATTCCCTATATAGTGCACGACCACGAAGCGGCCATGATGGTTTCTAATAGCCTGGTGTGATTATAATTTTTTAAATTTAATTTGTATTGTTGGACATAAAAGACCTAAAAACACGAGGAAATGAAGTTGCAAGTTATTTTAATTTTTGAAATCTGTTCCCAAGTATAGTAGAGATGTGATTGTATACCAAACGTAAACGAGGTTTGAAATAAGATTTTAGATCTTCCTCTTTAAACACCGTGACAATAGCGTGTTTTGTTTTTTTTCCAGGATGTTGTGTCAAACACTGTTTTTTAGGGGGAAAGTTATTCTGTGATTTGATCTTTTTTTATAAATGTTATAAAGAAATTTATAAATTTTATAAATATAAATCTACCACTGGCCCTGTGTTAACGTTTCCAAGAAACAAGTTGTCTGCGTATTAGGGGACCGGCACATCGGAGATGTTTTCATTTCCTCTATTGAGAAACGGCTTGGCTCTAAATGTGCTTTTTTTCTATGTGTATTTCTGTCTTCCACCACGGACCCGTTCCACCACGGACCCGTTCCACCACGGATCCTGTTAAGTCAGGAAGAACCATTTTGGGCTGGGTTTGACTAATACAAGTAGGATACAAGAAGATTCCGTTTCTTATCAGGCTGATGTCTGAATGGAATGATCTTTTGTTACTTTAGGAGTGGAAAGACTAACATGATGTGGCCAGGTGGAGATTATAACAGAACGTGGCCAAGTTGTTCAAGCGTTCATAGTTGACCTGCAGGGTCAAATAATAATAATAACAGTGGTTGTCGAGGGTGCAACAGGTCAGCACCTCAGGAGTAAATGTAATTTTGCTTTTCATAGCCGATCATTAAGAGTATCTCTACCGTTCCTGCTGTCTCTAGAGAGTTGAAAACAGCAGGTCTGGGACAGGTAGCACGTCCGGTGAACAGGTCAGGGTTCCATAGCCGCAGGCAGAACAGTTAACAGGAGCAGTAGCACGACCAGGTGGACTGGGGACAGCAAGGAGTCATCATGCCAGGTAGTCCTGAGGCATGGTCCTAGGGCTCAGGTCCTCAGAGAGGAGAGAGAGAGTTGCAAAGTCTTATATGGACCTGTGTACAGTCAGTGAATGCAAACTTCTGAGAAGTGGGTAACTCAAAGTGTAGAAAAGGAAAATGTTTCTTAAGTCTGAATCAGGCCTATTGTGCGTACTGTTGGGTTTCACAGACCTTTTTCACAGCAAGAGCTGAAGCACCCTTCACACAGTTCCATCGGAACACCCTTCACACAGTTCCATCGGAACACCCTTCACACAGTTCCATCGGAACACCCTTCACACAGTTCCATCGGAACAGTTCCAGTTCCATCGGAACACCCTTCACACAGTTCCATCGGAACACCCTTCACACAGTTCCATCGGAACACCCTTCACACAGTTCCATCGGAACACCCTTCACACAGTTCCATCGGAACACCCTTCACACAGTTCCATCGGAACACCCTTCACACAGTTCCATCGGAACACCCTTCACACAGTTCCATCGGAACACCCTTCACACAGTTCCATCGGAACACCCTTCACACAGTTCCATCGGAACTTTACCATTTTACAGTACTTCTACATTTGAACCCATATGATTTAGCCTGGTCCCAGAACTGTGGTCTCCTTCTATAGACTGGTCCCAGATCTGTTTGTGGTCACCTGTCAAGCAAGGATTTGGCATAACACAGACTGGCACAAACAGAAATACTTCCTCCCAATCCAAACATTCAGGAAGTAATGCATTTCTGCTCTATATAATGGTATCATTTCTGCTCTATATAATGGTATCATTTCTGCTCTATATAATGGTATCATTTCTGCTCTATATACTGGTATCATTTCTGCTCTATATACTGGTATCATTTTGCTCTATATACTGGTATCATTTCTGCTCTATATAATGGTATCATTTCTGCTCTATATAATGGTATCATTTCTGTTCTATATAATGGTGTCATTTCTGCTCTATATAATGGTATCATTTCTGCTCTATATAATGGTATCATTTCTGCTCTATATAATGGTATCATTTCTGCTCTATATAATGGTATCATTTCTGCTCTATATAATGGTATCATTTCTGCTCTATATAATGGTATCATTTCTGCTCTATATACTGGTATCATTTCTGCTCTATAATAATGCCAATTGTCATTCATGATAGCATTAGTGCTTCAATATCCTTAACAGAAAACATCTTTGGAATGGTAGCGTACATACCCTACACAATAAGCACCTTTTCACAGATAATAATATATAAGGCACTTGTTTGTTCATACAAATAGCATATTCCTAGATACACAGAACAGTTCATGGCTTTTCAAAGATATTATAATAATTATAATTGTTTTTTTGTTTAACTAGACAAGTCAGTTAAGAACAAATTCTTATTTGTTTACTTTGAAGAATCTACAAATATCATTTGTATTTAACCCTTTTTTGGTTACTACCTGATTCAATATGTGTTGATGTCTTCACTATTATTCTGTAGAAAACAGTAAAAAATAAAGAAAAACCCTTGAATGAGTAGGTGTGTCCAAACATTTGACTGGTGCTGTATATTGGGCTTCAGCGTAGCCTAGTGGTTAGAGCGTGGTCCTTCTGTAGCTCAGTTGGTAGAGCATGGCGCTTGTAACGCCAGGGTAGTGGGTTCGATCCCCGGGACCACCCATACCTAGAATGTATGCACACATGACTGTAAGTCGCTTTGGATAAAAGCGTCTGCTAAATGGCATATATTATTATTATTATATTATTATTATTATTATTATATTAGTAACCGGAAGGTTGCGAGTTCGAACCCCCGAGCTGACAAGGTACAAATCTGTCGTTCTGCCCCTGAACAGGCAGTTAACCCACTGTTCCTAGACCGTCATTGAAAATAAGAATTTGTTCTTAACTGACTTGCCTGGTTAAATAAAGGGAAAAGAATACGCATACCGCATCACATTTAAATGTAAACTATTGTCCCTGCTTTCAAAAAGCTACTGATTCCAAGGTTTGATCCACAGCAGTCTCGGAAGATTTATGAAAAAGGTGACACGATATTTAATCCTCGTGCTGATAACATTTCACAATGTAAAAACATAACTAGTAAATGACTTAATGAAAGAATACATAAACAGGAAACAGGAAATAACGTCTTCAGAATCCCTCTCTGAGTTGATATTATTTTATAATGATATATTATTGTTATTATTACTATGACCCAACACCAACCTAATTCACTTCACTTGGGCCGGGATCCAATCAAGTGTGGTTTGTCAGCCAGTGTTACTGTGTCGCACTGCTGAAAATGCCCCTTTAAAAAAAAGGCCTTTTCTCCCCTTCTCTCTCCTCTCAAGAGTTCTTATTCACGGTAAAGATGTCGACTCGAGCCTAAATGACTCTGAACAGTTAAGGCTACGCGCTTGTCGACAACGCGCCTTTGGAATCCAGGGATATCGTCATAAAACACACACGACACACCAGGGTTTGGGTCAATTTCATTTCAATTCAGGAAGTAAACTGAAATTGGAACTTCAGCTTACTTCCTGAATTGACTTAGTTGAAATGGAATTGTCCCCAATTTACACACATGTAGGGAACACAAACAGGTAAATGTTTCACAGTACAACAGAGTACGACAAGAGAATCAGGCCTATTTTTACTGAGATTAAATATATAAACACATTTAGATGAGTTTTGCCTCTTCATAAACCACTGGAGGTTTAAGTGAAGGGAAGTGAACTTGGCTCCAGGGTGAAGTTTACTCTAGGTACAGCTTCCCCAGACCTGACCTTAACCATTGGTGGAGAAAATGCTAAACTGATCCAAGATCAGTGTCTAGAGGGCAACTCCATGAGCCAGATTACGACAGGTTTTTATTGCACGCGACGACAGTAGTAGCCGAGGACCTTGCATTTTTCACACAGGTGCTGTGGGTGCTCCTTGCTCTGGTCTGAAACATCTAACCCATCAGGTTTCTCCAGAGGTCTCTACACAGAGAAACACAGGTAACATTAAGCTGTTTAAAACACAGAGAAACACAGAGAAACACAGGTCACATTAAGCTGTTTAAAACACAGAGAAACACAGGTAACATTAAGCTGTTTAAAACACAGAGAAACACAGGTCACATTAAGCTGTTTAAAACACAGGTAACATTAAGCTGTTTAAAACACAGAGAAACACAGGTCACGTTAAGCTGTTTAAAACAGAGAAACACTGGTCACATTAAGCTGTTTAAAACACAGGTAACACACTTTACATTAAGATATTTACAACACAGTAGACCTGGCCACTATTTATAGGGTTTACAAAGGGCTTCATAAGTAGACCTGGCCACTATTTATAAGGTTTACAAAGGGCTTCATAAGTAGACCTGGCCACTATTTATAGGGTTTACAAAGGGCTTCATAAGTAGACCTGGCCACTATCTATAGGGTTTACAAAGGGCTTCATAAGTAGACCTGGCCACTATTTATAGGGTTTACAAAGGGCTTCATAAGTAGACCTGGCCACTATTTATAGGGTTTACAAAGGGCTTCATAATTAGACCTGGCCACTATTTATAGGGTTTACAAAGGGCTTCATAAGTAGACCTGGCCACTATTTTAGGGTTTAGGGTTTACTAAAGGGCTTCATAAGTAGACCTGGCCACTATTTATAGGGTTTACAAAGGGCTTCATAAGTAGACCTGGCCACTATTTATAGGGTTTACAAAGGGCTTTATAAGTAGACCTGGCCACTATCTATAGGGTTTACAAAGGCCACTATTTATAGGGTTTCATAAGTAGACCTGGCCACTATCTAGGGTTTAGGGTTTAGACCTGGCCACTAAAGGGCTTCATAAGTAGACCTGGCCACTATCTATAGGGTTTACAAAGGGCTAGACCTGGCCACTATCTATAGGGTTTACAAAGGGATAAGTAGACCTGGCCACTATTTATAGGGTTTACAAAGGGCTTCATAAGTAGACCTGGCCACTATTTAGGGTTTAGGGTTAGACCTGGCCACTATTTAAGGGTTTACAAAGGGCTTCATAGGGCTTCATACACCTGGCCACTATTTATAGGGTTTACAAAGGGCTTCATAAGTAGACCTGGCCACTATTTATAGGGTTTACAAAGGGCTTCATAAGTAGACCTGGCCACTATTTATAGGGTTTACAAAGGGCTTCATAAGTAGTCTATAAAGTGCTAAGTATTAGTTTATAAAGTGCTAAGTATTAGTTTATAAAGTGCTAGTATTAGTTTATAAAGTGCTAAGTATTAGTTTATAAAGTGCTAAGTATTAGTTTATAAAGTGCTAAGTATTAGTTTATAAAGCGCTAAGTATTAGTTTATAAAGCTAAGTATTACATTTACATTTACATTTAAGTATTTAGTTTATAGTGCTATGTATTATGACATCCATGGGACAGTCACTTAACAATAGTGCATCTAAAACTAAGGGATTACTTAACCTATCCTAGGTATTCCTTAAATAGGTGGGGTTTCAGGTGTCTCCGGAAGGTGGTGATTGATTCGTGAGGGAGTTTGTTCCACCATTAGTTTTGACTGTTTAAGCGCTAAGTATTAGTTTATAAGCTATGTATTAGTTTATAAAGCGCTAAGTATTAGTTTATAAAGCGCTATGTATTAGTTTATAAAGCGCTAAGTATTAGTTTATAAAGCGCTAAGTATTAGTTTATAAAGCGCTAAGTATTAGTTTATAGTGCTATGTATTAGTTTATAAAGCGCTAAGTATTAGTTTATAAAGTGCTAAGTATTAGTTTATAAAGCACTAAGTATTAGTTTATATGTCAGTAATAAACAGTTCAGTTACACAATCTGTTTAAATAATGAGCTATGTCCTTGAGCCAATAGAACAGACGGATGGAAGAACGTCATGGTAACCTGGTCCTTGAGCCAATAGGACAGTCTGATGGAGGAATGTCATGGTAACCTTGTCCTTGAGCCAATACAACAGTAGGATGGAGGAATGTCATGGTAGCCTGCTCTCATATGTAGGCCTATATGCAAGACAGCACAAACAGATCTGAGACCAGGCTTATATCATGGATACTAAATGAAAATGTTACTATTCACCTGCTTCTGAGGGTAAACGTTGATGTGGCACTTGATGCATTCTTGTCCCATGTTGGCCCAGGAGTTTCCGCTCATCCACATCCTCTTGCATTTAGGGCACTTGTATTCCCCGAAACATCTCTTCTTGCCCTGATATGGGGTCAGGCCTTCCCCTTTAGGCCGAGCCTGGAGACAAAGCAAATGGAAGAAAATATTTTACAATGAGTTGTGCATTTATATCTGCATCTTGAACTGGCAATTCATCAGATAAATCAGCAAATGGTGATTTTGTATTTATTGTAGTATATTGAGTGAATACTAAGTCTCTGTACACAGCAGGTTTTCTACATCCAGGCATTTGGCAGACACAATTAGTACTTAAAAAAACACAAGTAGTACTTAAAAAACACAAGTAGTTCTTAAAAAACACAAGTAGTACTTAAAAAACACAAGTAGTACTTAAAAAAACACAAGTAGTACTTAAAATAACACAAGTAGTACTTAAGAAAACACAAGTAGTACTTAAAAAAACACAAGTAGTACTTAAAAAAACACAAGTAGTACTTAAAAAAACACAAGTAGTACTTAAAAAAACACAAGTAGTACTTTAAAAAAACACAAGTAGTTCTTAAAAAACACAAGTAGTACTTAAAAAAACACAAGTAGTACTTAAAAAAACACAAGTAGTACTTAAAATAACACAAGTAGTACTTAAGAAAACACAAGTAGTACTTAAAAAAACACAAGTAGTACTTAAAAAAACACAAGTAGTACTTAAAAACTAAAACAGCGTAAAAACTACAAGCGACAGGTCCTGACTCTCGGTCCACATATATAGAGATATACTGTACATTACAAACGACAGGTCCTGACTCTCGGTCCACATATATAGAGATATATTGTACATTACAAACGACAGGTCCTGACTCTCGGTCCACATATATAGAGATATATTGTACATTACAAACGACAGGTCCTGACTCTAGGTCCACATATATAGAGATATACTTTACATTACAAATGACAGGTCCTGACTCTAGGTCCACATATATAGAGATATATTGTACATTACAAACGACAGGTCCTGACTCTAGGTCCACATATATAGAGATATACTGTTCATTACAAACGACAGGTCCTGACTCTAGGTCCACATATATAGAGATATACTGTTCATTACAAACGACAGGTCCTGACTCTAGGTCCACATATATAGAGATATACTTTACATTACTTGCCCAAATTCTCAACGCTCACCCAGCTGTATGTAACACAGTGCCTTCAGAAAGTACACACTATGAGTACAGCTATGAGTCTTTCTGGGTAAGACTAAGAGCTTTGAGTCTTTCTGGGTAAGTCTCTAAGAGCTGTCCACGCCTGGATTGCGCAATACTTGCCCATTTATTAAATTATTCAAGCTCAAATCGGTTGTTGATCGTTGCTAGACAACCATTTTCAAGTCTCGCCATAGATTTTAAAGTAGATTTAAGCCAACTGTAACTCAACAACTCAGGAACATTCCCTTTGTTCTCGGTAAGCAATTCCAGTGTAGATTTACCCATGTACTTTATGTTATTGTCCTGTTGAAAGGTGAATTCCCCTCCATGTGTTCGTTGGAAAACAAGACTGAACCAGGTTTTCCTCTCGGATTTTGCCTGTGTGCTTAGCCACCCTCAGATTACCATAACAGACTGTTATATTGAACGTGAGGATCCTCTCCACCAAGCTGCTGTACACCCTCTCCAGAACATTCTGGCACAACCCAAACCCCTTTCATTTCCTGATTTTAAGAGCAGGCGTTGGCTTGCTTTAAAAAAAAAATACAGTCTGCATTCTCTGTACAACTCAGCCTGTTATCAATTTGTGTCCCTCTTTATTTAAAACACTGGTTGGGAGAGTGGTTGGGACGTTGGTAAATTGTTGCCATTGATGATCAGCTCCTTTGTCTTTTCCACATTGATGTGAAGGGCACTTTCTTTTGGGGTGTTTCTATAGGCCACCAAGTGCTAACAGTCAGTATCTAAATATTATGTGTGAAATGCTTGATAGTGTATGTGATGTAAACAGAGAGGTCTACTTTCTTGGGGACATGAATATTGACTGGTTTTCATCAAGCTGTCTGCTCAAGAGGAAGCTTCTCACTGTAACCAGTGACTGTAATCTGGTTCAGGCCTTTAATCAACCTACCAGGGTGTTTACAAACACTACAGGAACAACATCATCCACATGTATTGATCTCATTTTTACTAATAATGTAGAGCTTTATTCTATAGCTGTTTTCGTACCCATTGGATGCAGTGATCACAATATAGTGGCTATGTCCAGGAAAGCCACTGGGGTTAGAGGTCTGGGACTGGGGTTAGAGAGGAGGTCTGGTACTGGGGTTAGAGAGGTCTGGGACTGGGGTTAGAGAGGAGGTCTGGTACTGGGGTTAGAGAGGTCTGGGACTGGGGTTAGAGAGGAGGTCTGGTACTGGGGTTAGAGAGGAGGTCTGGTACTGGGGTTAGAGAGGAGGTCTGGGACTGGGGTTAGAGAGGAGGTCTGGTACTGGGGTTAGAGAGGTCTGGGACTGGGGTTAGAGAGGAGGTCTGGTACTGGGGTTAGAGAGGTCTGGGACTGGGGTTAGAGAGGAGGTCTGGTACTGGGGTTAGAGAGGAGGTCTGGTACTGGGGTTAGAGAGGAGGTCTGGGACTGGGGTTAGAGAGGAGGTCTGGTACTGGGGTTAGAGAGGTCTGGGACTGGGGTTAGAGAGGAGGTCTGGTACTGGGGTTAGAGAGGTCTGGGACTGGGGTTAGAGAGGAGGTCTGGTACTGGGGTTAGAGAGGTCTGGGACTGGGGTTAGAGAGGAGGTCTGGTACTGGGGTTAGAGAGGAGGTCTGGTACTGGGGTTAGAGAGGAGGTCTGGTACTGGGGTTAGAGAGGAGGTCTGGGACTGGGGTTAGAGAGGAGGTCTGGTACTGGGGTTAGAGAGGAGGTCTGGTACTGGGGTTAGAGAGGTCTGGGACTGGGGTTAGAGAGGAGGTCTGGTACTGGGGTTAGAGAGGAGGTCTGGTACTGGGGTTAGAGAGGTCTGGGACTGGGGTTAGAGAGGAGGTCTGGTACTGGGGTTAGAGAGGAGGTCTGGTACTGGGGTTAGAGAGGAGGTCTGGTACTGGGGTTAGAGAGGAGGTCTGGTACTGGGGTTAGAGAGATCTGGGACTGGGGTTAGAGAGGAGGTCTGGTACTGGGGTTAGAGAGGAGGTCTGGTACTGGGGTTAGAGAGGAGGTCTGGTACTGGGGTTAGAGAGGAGGTCTGGTACTGGGGTTAGAGAGGAGGTCTGGTACTGGGGTTAGAGAGGAGGTCTGGTACTGGGGTTAGAGAGGAGGTGTGTGGATTTGTGTGTCGGATGTGATTAATAAGGAGCATCCAGATGCTGCAGTTGATGAATTTATGAAATTGTTTCTTCCGATTATTGATAAACCTGAACCTGACTGTTAGAACTGTTAAGGCTCCGTGGATTGATGAGGAATTTAAAAACTGTGTGGTTGAAAGAGATGAGGCAAAAGGAAGTGGCTAATACTGTAAGTCTGGTTGCACATCTGACCGGCTGACTTACTGGACATTGAGAAATGCTGTGACTGAACTCAACACAAAGACGAAGAAACTGTATTATGGAGCCAAGATCACTGTTATAAAGAACAATGGAAAAACACTTTGGAGTACTTTAAATGAAATTATGGGCAGAAATATATATATATTTTTTTTCACCTTTATTTAACCAGGTAGGCTAGTTGAGAACAAGTTCTCATTTACGACTGCGACCTGGCCAAGATAAAGCATAGCAGTGTGAACAGACAACACAGAGTTACACATGGAGTAAACAATTAACAAGTCAATAACACAGTAGGAAAAAAAGGGGAGTCTATATACATTGTGTGCAAAAGGCATGAGGAGGTAGACGAATAATTACAATTTTGGCAGCGAACGGTTGAAAAGCATGCATTTGTTAATGATCAATAATGACAAACCTCCTGACATTGACAACTTAGATGGAAAGATGGAAAGCTACTGAGGATGGTAGCTGACTCTATGGCCACTCCTACTGACTCTATAGCCACTCCTACTGAGGATGGTAGCTGACTCTATAGCCACTCCTACTGGCTCTATAGCCACTCCTACTGAGGATGGTAGCTGACTCTATAGCCACTCCTACTGAGGATGGTAGCTGACTCTATGGCCACTCCTACTGGCTCTATAGCCACTCCTACTGAGGATGGTAGCTGACTCTATAGCCATTTCTACTGAGGATGGCAGCTGACTCTATAGTCACTCCTACTGAGGATGGTAGCTGACTCTATAGCCACTCCAACTGAGGATGGTAGCTGACTCTATAGCCACTCCTATCTGTCATATCTTTAATCTGAGCCTAGAGGAAAGTCTTTGTCCTCAGGCCTGGAGGGGAGCCAAAGTCATTCCGCTACCTAAGAATGGTAAAGTGGACTTTACTGGTTTTAACAGCCGACCTATCAGCTTGCTGCCAACTTTTAGCAAATTATTGGAAAAAATTGTTTGACCAAATACAATGCTATTTCTCTGTAAGCAAATTAACAACAGACTTTCGGCATGCTTATAGAGAAGGGCACTCAACATGTACTGCGCTGACACAAATGACTGATGATTGGTTGAAAGAAATTGATAATAAGAAGATTGTGGGAGCTGTACTGTTAGATTTCAGTGCAGCCGTTGATATCATTGACCATACCCTGTTATTGAGAAAACATATATGTTATTGCTTTTCAACCATAACGTGGATTTAGAGCGATCTATCTAATAGAACTCGAAGGGAATTCTTTAATGGAAGCTTCTCTAATGTCAAACATGTCAAATGTGGTGCACCGCAGGGCAGCTCTCTAGGCCCTCTACTCTTTTCTATTTTTACCAATGACCCGCCACTGGCATTAAACAAAGCATATGTGTGTCCATGTATGCTGATGATTCAACCAAATACGCATCAGCAACCACAGCTAATGAAGTCACTGAAACCCTTAACAAGGAGTTGCAGTCTGTTTTGGGATGGGTGGCCAGTAATAAACTGGTCCTGAACATCTCTAAAACTAAGAGCATTGTATTTGTTAAAAATCATTTCCTAAGTTCTAGACCTCAGCTGAATCTGGAAATGAATGGTGTGGCTGTTGAACATGTTGAGGAGACTAAATTACTTGCCGTTATTTTAGATTGTAAACTGTCATGGTCAAAACCTATAGATTTAATGGTTGTAAAGATGGGGAGAGGTCTGTCCATAATAAAGAGATACTCTGCTTTTTTGACACCACACTCCAAAAAGAAAATCTATTTTGGTCTAATCTTGATTATGGTCCAATTGTGTGGTCTAAGGAAAGATCTGGCCCAGAACAGAGCAACACGTAATAAGGAAGAATGGAGATCAATGTGGTGATTATGATCAGGAAGAATGGAGATCAACGTAGTGATTGTGATCAGGAAGAATGGAGATCAACGTGGTGATTGTGATCAGGAAGAATGGAGATCAACGTAGTGATTGTGATCAGGAAGAATGGAGATCAACGTAGTGATTGTGATTAGGAAGAATGGAGATCAATGTGGTGATTGACCTCCTCTCTAACAACCAGTACCAGACCTCCTCTCTAACCCCAGTACCAGACCTCCTCTCTAACCCCAGTACCAGACCTCCTCTCTAACCCCAGTCCCAGACCTCCTCTCTAACCCCAGTACCAGACCTCCTCTCTAACCCCAGTACCAGACCTCCTCTCTAACCCCAGTCCCAGACCTCTCTAACCCCAGTACCAGACCTCCTCTCTAACCCCAGTACCAGACCTCCCCTCTAACCCCAGTACCAGACCTCCTCTCTAACCCCCCAGTACCAGACCTCCTCTCTAACCCTAGTACCAGACCTCCTCTCTAACCACAGTACCAGACCTCCTCTCTAACCCCAGTACCAGACCTCCTCTCTAACCCCAGTCCCAGACCTCCTCTCTAACCCCAGTACCAGACCTCCTCTCTAACCCCAGTACCAGACCTCCTCTCTAACCCCAGTACCAGACCTCCTCTCTAACCCCAGTACCAGACCTCCTCTCTAACCCCAGTACCAGACCTCCTCTCTAACCCCAGTACCAGACCTCCTCTCTAACCCCAGTACCAGACCTCCTCTCTAACCCCAGTACCAGACCTCCTCTCTAACCCCAGTACCAGACCTCCTCTCTAACCCCAGTACCAGACCTCCTCTCTAACCCCAGTACCAGACCTCCTCTAACCCCAGTCCAACCCCAGTACCAGACCTCCTCTCTAACCCCAGTACCAGACCTCCTCTCTAACCCCAGTACCAGACCTCCTCTCTAACCCCAGTACCAGACCTCCTCTCTAACCCCAGTACCAGACCTCCTCTCTAACCCCAGTACCAGACCTCCTCTCTAACCCCAGTACCAGACCTCCTCTCTAACCCCAGTACCAGACCTCCTCTCTAACCCCAGTACCAGACCTCCTCTCTAACCCCAGTACCAGACCTCCTCTCTAACCCCAGTACCAGACCTCCTCTCTAACCCCAGTACCAGACCTCCTCTCTAACCCCAGTACCAGACCTCCTCTCTAACCCCAGTACCAGACCTCCTCTCTAACCCCAGTACCAGACCTCCTCTCTAACCCCAGTACCAGACCTCCTCTCTAACCCCTACCAGACCTCCTCTCTAACCCCAGTACCAGACCTCCTCTCTAACCCCAGTACCAGACCTCCTCTCTAACCCCAGTACCAGACCTCCTCTCTAACCCCAGTACCAGACCTCCTCTCTAACCCCAGTACCAGACCTCCTCTCTAACCCCAGTACCAGACCTCCTCTCTAACCCCAGTACCAGACCTCCTCTCTAACCCCAGTACCAGACCTCCTCTCTAACCCCAGTACCAGACCTCCTCTCTAACCCCAGTACCAGACCTCAACTCTCTAACCCCAGTACCAGACCTCCTCTCTAACCCCAGTACCAGACCTCCTCTCTAACCCCAGTACCAGACCTCCTCTCTAACCCCAGTACCAGACCTCCTCTCTAACCCCAGTACCAGACCTCCTCTCTAACCCTAGTCATTGTTCATGGTTCCAATGAATCCTTTACATTTGTACCCGTTTAGGGGTTGGTTGCATATTTAAGCACCTGGACCACAGTGGCTGTAGAGGGACATGCTGTACATGATGTCACAGCTCTGTATGTGTTTTGACTGACAGCTGTTCTGAACTAGATCGCTGTGAGTGACAAGAAGATGTCCCCTCATCCCTCCAGATGACTGGGAAACTGTTGAACATGTTGTCTGAGTGAAGGGGAACTACTGTAAATCGAGAGGAGAAACTGTTGTCTGAGTGAAGGGGAACTACTGTAAATCGAGAGGAGAAACTGTTGTCTGAGTGAAGGGGAACTACTGTAAATCGAGAGGAGAAACTGTTGAAACTCTCTACCCTGCACAGCCAGTGTGACGGCCCTGAATTTTTCTGAACCGTCTCAGTGCAGCTCCTTCCAATAGGGCGCTTTCCCTTTA
>NC_060179.1:88471408-88607387 GCF_021184085.1 Oncorhynchus gorbuscha
GGGCATTACCACTAGACCAGCCAGGGCATTACCACTAGACCAGCCAGGGCATTACCACTAGACCAGCCAGGGCATTACCACTAGACCAGCCAGGGCATTACCACTAGACCAGCCAGGGCATTACCACTAGACCAGCCAGGGCATTACCACTAGACCAGCCAGGGCATTACCACTAGACCAGCCAGGGCATTACCACTAGACCAGCCAGGGCATTACCACTAGACCAGCCAGGGCATTACCACTAGACCAGCCAGGGCATTACCACTAGACCAGTCAGGGCATTACCACTAGACCAGCCAGGGCATTACCACTAGACCAGTCAGGGCATTACCACTAGACCAGTCAGGGCATTACCACTAGACCAGCCAGGGCATTACCACTAGACCAGCCAGGGCATTACCACTCGACCAGCCAGGGCATTATTACCATGTAAGTCTACGGAAGGTGGCGAGAAGCACGAGCCTCCTACGTTTTGTATTGAAGTCAATGTACCAAGAGGAGGATGGAAGCTATCTGTCCTCCGGGCTACACCATGGTGCTACAGTGTGCTGTTGAGGCTACTGTAGAGCTTCTTTGCAAAACGGTGTGTTTTTTTTTTGTCAGGTATTGTTTTGACGTGAATATATTTATAATAGTTTTATCTAAAAAAAACCTTTTTTATTTTTCTGGAATTGATTGAGTAGGAATGTCCTCCCCCGTCTTCCTCTGAGGAGCCTCCACTGGTAGATGTAGTAGCTAAGATAACTGTGCTGTATTGAGTGGCTAGGACAGAGCCAGGGTCATGGTCCATGGATAGGCACATTGTTTTCCCCTGCTGCATGCCTGTAATACTTGTAAGTCATCTCATATCCAGATAGTGATTCCCCTTTGACTTAACATCTAGGTCTACTGTAGATCTGTGTTTGATGCTTTTTTAAAAAATTCAGTATGAACCAAACATAAGCAGCCATTTTATGGATTTGTGGTCTTCAAGGTGCTGTTTATTATATAGACAATACTCAAGACTACATCATGTGTACTCTCGTCAAAGCTCGTGACCCTCTTTAGCTCAGTTTGGTAGAGCGTGACGTCTGAAACCCCGGAACGGTGGGTTCAATTCCCAGGACCACCCATACGTAGAAACTGTGTGCATGTATGAGTTGAGTGGCTTTGGTTAAAGGAATTTGCTAATGGTCTGTATATTAATCTGTTTGGAAATGTTTGTAATATATCCACTATGTATAACCCCAGCAGAGGCCCTCTGTCGCTGTAGAGACAACTGAACTGTGATTGGCCCTGAGTAACTGCATCACTAGTTTCTCCTCCAGGACTCTACCAAGCTGACCCCCTGCCACGTTGTTTCTTCTGTTTTTGTTTTCTCTCTGAAGACGGAGTCAGCGATACAGCCGTCTGGACGAACAGGAATAGTATGTAATGTTACCGCGTCACCCTGCTTCTCTTCCTCTTTCGTACCCCTCTTATCTTCTAGGAGTAACTCTCTTCCTTTCCTACCTAGGCTGGTGTGGGTTGGGTCGGCCTCTCTCTCTCTCTCTCTCTCTCTCTCTCTCTCTCTCTCTCTCTCTCTCTCTCTCTCTCTCTCTCTCTCTCTCTCTCTCTCTCTCTCTCTCTCTCTCTCTCTCTCTCTCTCTCTCTGTGGGTTGGTCTGTCTCTCTCTCTCTCTCTCTCTCTCTCTCTGTCTCTGTCTCTCTCTGTCTCTCTCTGTCTCTGTCTCTCTCTGTCTCTCTCTCTCTGTGTGGGTTGGTCTCTTTCCTTCTCTCCTCCAGGCTTTCTTCTTCTCCATGCCATCATCCTGTTTTTAAAAACTCTCCTCTGTCTGTCTGTTTCACCTCCTCTCTCTCCCTAACTAATCAGCTCTATATGCTAATCTGTTTCGTTGTTAAACTCTCTGACAAGCAGCATGCCTTTCCTGTCCTCCTGTGTGAGCGCAGCCCTTGAGGCGCCCAGCAGGCAGGATGTTTACAGGGTGGAGAGGTATGGTAACTAGTAACTACACACCTCACCTGACTGGTTACCCCTACCTACTAGCCACCTCTTCCTACCAATCAGCTGTGTGTCTGTGGTGGTTCTGTACTACCTACTAGCCACCTCTTCCTACCAATCAGCTGTGTGTCTGTGGTGGTTCTGTACTACCTACTAGCCACCTCTTCCTACCAATCAGCTGTGTTTCTGTGGTGGTTCTGTACTACCTACTAGCCACCTCTTCCTACCAATCAGCTGTGTGTCTGTGGTGGTTCTGTACTACCTACTAGCCACCTCTTCCTACCAATCAGCTGTGTGTCTGTGGTGGTTCTGTACTACCTACTAGCCACCTCTTCCTACCAATCAGCTGTGTTTCTGTGGTGGTTCTGTACTACCTACTAGCCACCTCTTCCTACCAATCAGCTGTGTGTCTGTGGTGGTTCTGTACTACCTACTAGCCACCTCTTCCTACCAATCAGCTGTGTGTCTGTGGTGGTTCTGTACTACCTACTAGCCACCTCTTCCTACCAATCAGCTGTGTGTCTGTGGTGGTTCTGTACTACCTACTAGCCACCTCTTCCTACCAATCAGCTGTGTGTCTGTGGTGGTTCTGTACTACCTACTAGCCACCTCTTCCTACCAATCAGCTGTGTGTCTGTGGTGGTTCTGTACTACCTACTAGCCACCTCTTCCTACCAATCAGCTGTGTGTCTGTGGTGGTTCTGTACTACCTACTAGCCACCTCTTCCTACCAATCAGCTGTGTGTCTGTGGTGGTTCTGTACTACCTACTAGCCACCTCTTCCTACCAATCAGCTGTGTGTCTGTGGTGGTTCTGTACTACCTACTAGCCACCTCTTCCTACCAATCAGCTGTGTGTCTGTGGTGGTTCTGTACTACCTACTAGCCACCTCTTCCTACCAATCAGCTGTGTGTTTGTGATGGTTCTGTACTACCTACTAGCCACCTCTTCCTACCAATCAGCTGTGTGTCTGTGATGGTTCTGTACTACCTACTAGCCACCTCTTCCTACCAATCAGCTGTGTGTCTGTGATGGTTCTGTACTACCTACTAGCCACCTCTTCCTACCAATCAGCTGTGTGTCTGTGGTGGTTCTGTACTACCTACTAGCCACCTCTTCCTACCAATCAGCTGTGTGTCTGTGGTTGTTCTGTATTTCTGTACTAGATATGACTCTGAGGTAATCCCCCAAGTCCCTCTGGGTGAATTCATCCTTTAATGTTGTTGTACGCTTGGCATTTAGTAGAGCAGAGGTTACCCATTTCTTCCAGTACTCTAAATCATTAAAGGGTCTGATAGCCTGGTCTCAGATCTGTTTGTGCGGACTTGTTTAACGTTTACAGCTTCTTTGGCAAGATTGTACAAACAGTTCTGTGACCAGGCTGTAATTCAGATGATTGATCCCAGTAGTAATTGAGATCCCAATATTCATTGTGATCTGAAAGGGTTCATTATCCTGGATTAACATCCCCCTGTCAGCGTTTCTGTGGTGGTTCTGGGTCATATTTGATTAGTTGCATCAGCTGTGTTAGTGCCAGGGGTCAGGGGTCAGAAATAAAAAGGGACATCCCTTTGGGTGCATAGGACCAGGATTGAGAAACACTGCTCTCAGTCTGCGTATTAATGACTACACACTGGTGTTATGTTGTCTCTGTGAATACCCTTGTCTGTGAATAACCTTCTCTCTCTAGCTAGCATCTGTCATCTTAATCAGGCCCATTTCAGTCAAAAATGAGATTTTCCTGTGTTTTCTATATATTTCCACACTGATGTTGGAATAACACTGTGAAATGGTGAACATTTTGACAATGTCCTTTTTGTGTAAGAGCTGTTTGAAAAGACCGGGTGAAATTTCTGCCTAATGTGTGTGTCTGTGGTGGTTCTGTAATGTCTTGGTGGGATGTAGTTAGGGCCTTCCATGGTGACATCACCATGCAGTCATTAAAAATAGACCAATAAGAAAGATGATTCCAAACCACTCTGCCTAACATTTTCAGTTTTCCCCACCCCGCTCTGATCACTCCATCCTTTGCATTCTGCCTTTTAACAGGCTGGGGGGCTCTGACAGAGAGAGACCGTTTGTGTATCTCTAGAATCCTCAAACTGCATGGAATGGAATGGGGCTGTAGAGGTTTGTTCTGGATCATTGTTGTCTCACTGATGGGGGGGCAAGGGTTGGGGGGGGGGGCAAACAGTTCTACCTAGATTATTTTTATGAGTGACAGAGTAAAATAATGGGTGACTTTTTCAAATTCAAGCTCCCTCTGAAGAGTGAAAGTGAGATTTTATTTGAACACAAAGTAGAACGGTTAGGCTATATCCAGATGTCCGTTTCTGTGTACGGTATTACCTGGAAGTGAATTCAAGGTCAAGGCTTTGAGTAACCTGGCCGTCGGGTCATATTTGATTAGTTGCATGGTGAAAAGGAGTCAGGCGCAGGAGAGTTGAGATGCGTGGACAAGGTATTTAATACACACAATAAACACCGGTATAGAAACAATACAACTGGTGTTAAATATACCACTGTAAATATACCCTTGTCTAAATAACCTTAAATACACCGCTACTAAATCTGTCATCTAAATACACCCATTAAATACACCGCGAAAATACATTTTCCTGTGTTTTCTAAATACACACTGATGTAAATAACACTGACTAAATACACCGTGAAAATTTTGACAAATCACCGCGACTAAATACACCGCTGACTAAATACACCGCGACTAAATACACTGCCTAAATACACCGGGACTAAATACACCGACTAAATACACCGACTAAATACACCATGACTAAATACACCGCGACTAAATACACCACTAAATACACCGACTAAATACACCGACTAAATACACCGCGACTAAATACACCGCGACTAAATACACCGCGACTAAACGGGAGTAAATATACCACGCTAAATATACCACGACCAAATATACCACGACTAAACGGGAGTAAATATACTAGAATCCTCAAACTGCCTAAATATAATGGGGCTAAATATACCACTGACCAAATATACCTCACTAAACGGGGTAAATATACCACGACTAAATATACTACAACCAAATATTTTTATGAGTAAACGGAGTAAATATAATGGGTAAATATACCAACCAAATATACCACGACCAAATATCCCTCTGAAGGGACTAAATATACCAGATTTTATATGAACACAAATATAACGGTTAGGGAGTAAATATACCAGATGTAAATATACTGTGACCAAATATACCACGACCAAATATACCAGGTCTAAACGGGACTAAATATACCACGACCAAATATACAGGACCAAATATACCATGACTAAACGGGACTAAATATACCACAACCAAATATACCACGACCATATATACCACTACTAAACGGGAGTAAATATACCACGACTAAATATACCACGACTAAACGGGACTAAATATACCACGACCAAATATACCACGACCAAATATACCACGACTAAACGGGACTAAATATACCACGACCAAATATACCACGACCAAATATACCACGACTAAACGGGACTAAATATACCACAACCAAATATACCACGACCATATATACCACGAAAAACGGGAGTAAATATACCGCGACTAAATATACCACAACCAAATATACCACGACCAAATATACCGCGACTAAACGGGACTAAATATACCACGACCAAATATACCACGACCATATATACCACGACCATATATACCACGACCAAATATACCACGACCAAATATACCACGACCAAATATACCACGACCATATATACCACGACTAATATACCACGACCATATATACCACGACCAAATATACCGACTAAATATACCACGACCAAATATACCTAACCATATATACACGACCATACCTATATACCACGACCATATATACCACGACCAAATATACCACGACCAATATACCACGACCAAATATACCACGACCAAATATACCACGACCATATATACCACGACCATATATACCACGACCAAATATACCACGACTAAATAAATATACCACGACCAAATATACCAAACGACCAAATATACCACGACTAAACGGGACTAAATATACCACAACCAAATATACCACGACCATATATACCACGACTAAACGGGAGTAAATATACCACGACTAAATATACCACAACCAAATATACCACGACCAAATATACCACGACTAAACGGGACTAAATATACCACGACCAAATATACCACGACCAATATACCACGACCATATATACCACGACCAAATATACCACGACCAAATATACCACGACCAAATATACCACGACCATATATACCACGACCATATATACCACGACCATATATACCACGACCAAATATACCACGACCAAATATACCACGACCAAATATACCACGACCATATATACCACGACCAAATATACCAAACGGGACCAAATATACCACGACCAAATATACCACGACCATATATACCACGACCAAATATACCACGACCAAATATACCACCAATATACCACAACCATATATACCACGACCATATATACCACGACCAAATATACGGGACTAAATATACCACGACCAAATATACCACAAATATACCGCCAAATATACCACGACCAAATACACCACGACTAAATACACCGGACTAAATATACCACAACTAAATACACCACGACTAAATACACCGCGACTAAACGGGAGTAAATATACCACGACTAAATAGTAAATATACCACGACCAAATATACCAAACCAAATATACCACGACCAAATATACCACGACTAAACGGGACTAAATATACCACAACCAAATATACCACGACCATATATACCACGACTAAACGGGAGTAAATATACCACGACTAAATATACCACAACCAAATATACCACGACCAAATATACCACGACTAAACGGGACTAAATATACCACGACCAAATATACCACGACCATATATACCACGACCATATATACCACGACCAAATATACCACGACCAAATATACCACGACCAAATATACCACGACCAAATATACCACGACCATATATACCACGACCATATATACCACGACCATATATACCACGACCAAATATACCACGACCAAATATACCACGACCAAATATACCACGACCATATATACCACGACCATATATACCACGACCATATATACCACGACCAAATATACCACGACCAAATATACCACGACCAAATATACCGCGACCAAATATACCGCGACCAAATATACCGCGACCAAATACACCGCGACTAAATACACCGCGACTAAATACACCGCGACTAAATACACCGCGACTAAATATACCGCGACTAAATACACCACGACTAAATATACCACGACTAAATACACCACGACTAAATACACCGCGACTAAACGGGAGTAAATATACCACGACTAAACGGGAGTAAATATACCACGACCAAATATACCACGACCAAATATACCACGACCAAATATACCACGACTAAACGGGACTAAATATACCACAACCAAATATACCACGACCATATATACCACGACTAAACGGGAGTAAATATACCACGACTAAATATACCACAACCAAATATACCACGACCAAATATACCACGACTAAACGGGACTAAATATACCACGACCAAATATACCACGACCATATATACCACGACCATATATACCACGACCAAATATACCACGACCAAATATACCACCCATATATACCACCACCATATATACCACGACCATATATACCACGACCAAATATACCACGACCAAATATACCACGAAATATACAAATATACCACGACCATATATACCACGACCATATATACCACGACCATATATACCATATATACCACGACCAAATATACCACGACCAAATATACCACGACCAAATATACCGCGACCAAATATACCGCGACCAAATACACCGCGACTAAATACACCGCGACTAAATACACCGCGACTAAATACACCGCGACTAAATATACCACGACTAAATACACCACGACTAAATACACCGCGACTAAACGGGAGTAAATATACCACGACTAAACGGGAGTAAATATACCACGACCAAATATACCACGACCAAATATACCACGACCAAATACACCGCGACTAAACGGGAGTAAATATACCACGACTAAACGCGCCTAAATATACCACGACTAAATATACAACGACCAGATATACCACGACTAAATATACAACGACCAAATATACCACGACTAAACAGGAGTAAATATACCACGACTAAACGCGCCTAAATATACCACGACTAAACGGGACTAAATATACCACGACCAAATATACCACGACTAAACGGGAGTAAATATACCACGACCAAATATACCACGACTAAACGGGAGTAAATATACCACGACCAAATATACCACGACCAAATATACCACGACTAAACGGGAGTAAATATACCACGACCAAATATACCAAAACTAAATATACCACGACTAAATATACCACGACTAAACGGGAGTAAATATACCACGACTAAATATACCACGACTAGACGGGAGTAAATATACCACGACTAGACGGGAGTAAATATACCACGACTAAATATACCACGACTAAACGGGAGTAAATATACCACGACTAGACGGGAGTAAATATACCACGACTAAACGGGAGTAAATATACCACGACTAAATATACCACGACTAAATATACCACGACTAAACGGGAGTAAATATACCACGACTAAATATACCACGACTAAATATACCACGACTAAACGGGATTAAATATACCACGACTAAACGGGAGTAAATATACCACGACTAAATATACCACGACTAAATATACCACGACTAAATATACCACGACTAAATATACCACGACTAAATATACCACGACTAAATATACCACGACTAAATATACCACGACTAAATATACCACGACTAAATATACCACGACTAAATATACCACGACTAAATATACCACGACTAAATATAACGGGACTAAATATACCACGACTAAATATACCACGACTAAATATACCACGACTAAACATACCACGACTAAACATACCACGACTAAACGGGACTAAATATACCACGACTAAATATACCACAACCAAATATACCACGACTAAATACACCACGACTAAATATACCACGACTAAACGGGAGTAAATATACCACGACTAAATATACCACGACTAAATATACCACGACTAAATATACCACGACTAAACGGGACTAAATATACCACGACTAAATATACCACGACTAAATATACCACGACTAAACGGGAGTAAATATACCACGACTAAATATACCACGACTAAACGGGAGTAAATATACCACGACCAAATATACCACGACCAAATATACCACGACCAAATATACCACGATTAAATATACCACAACTAAATATACCACGCCCCACTAAAACCTCAACTCTGTCTCCGGTCAATTACATTCAATTCTGTCAATTCAGGAAATGAACTGAAATTCCAGAATTGTAATGTAAGTGGTGCAACCGTGTGAACACAGCCCAGGACCAGCCTCTCCAGACCATTTCAGAGCCATGTGTGGCCAGTGAACTAACTACTCTGTAAATAAATACACCATTGATACTGTACTACAATGGTGATATCAAAGCCTAACTTTTTTGGTATTGTGCTATGCTAATGCTTGGCTAAAGCGATCTCCATCAGGTTTGTTTTTGGGGGAGCGCTAGGCTAATGCTAAGCTAATACTAATGGTATCCTTTTAACATTGTGTGTGTGTGTACGCAGTGTGGCGTCTGCCATAACGTCAGAGCTTCCCGATCGCTACGAACGCCTGACCTCTGTCTCCAGCTCAGTGGACTTTGAGCAGAGAGACAACGTAAGTACTACTTCCTGTTTTTACTGGGGTCATGGGGTGTGGAGCGTCTACGCTAGAGCATCGGTTTCCAACCTTGTCGGTTCCGGAGACCACCAAATCACCGTTAAAAGCTCTTGAGGAACACCATCGAAGACTCACAAACCATTTGCATTGTGAAAAGTAATGTGATCTTTAAAAAATAAAAATACATCTTTATAACCTTTATTTAACCAGGCAAGTCAGTTAATTAAGAACAAATTCTTATTTTCAATGGTGGCCTAGGAACAGTGGGTTAACTACCTTGTTCAGGGGCAGAATTAACCATTTTTACATTGTCAGTTCGGGGATTTGAACTTGCAACCTTTTCGGTTATTAATCCATCACTCCAACCACTAGGCTACCTGACGCCCCAGACCTAACCTAACCTTCTGCAGAACTAACCTAACCTTCTGCAGATCTAACCTAACCTTCTGCAGATCTAACCTAACCTTCTGCAGACCTAACCTAACCTTCTGCAGATCTAACCTAACCTTCTGCAGATCTAACTTGACCTTCTGCAGATCTAACCTAACCTTCTGCAGATCTAACCTAACCTTCTGCAGATCTAACCTAACCTTCTGCAGATCTAACCTAACCTTCTGCAGATCTAACCTAACCTTCTGCAGATCTAACCTAACCTTCTGCAGATCTAACCTAACCTTCTGCAGATCTAACCTAACCTTCTGCAGATCTAACCTAACCTACGGCAGATCTACTCTAACCTACGGCAGATCTACTCTAACCTACGGCAGATCTACTCTAACCTACGGCAGATCTACTCTAACCTACGGCAGATCTACTCTAACCTACGGCAGATCTACTCTAACCTACGGCAGATCTAACCTAACCTAACCTAACCTATGGCAGATTTAATAAATCTAATCTATGACACATCTAACCTCATCTAATCTACAGCAGGTCTAACCTAATCTCTTCTCTCTCTAGGGCTTCTGCTCCTGGTTAACAGCCATCTTCCGCATAAAGTGAGTCTCCCATACAGTGGATTGTGTGTGTGTGTGTGTGAGTGTGTGTTAGAGAGAGAACGACCGATAATCAGCTGAGCCAATATATCGGGCTGATATTGGCCATCAGCCTTTGATAGTCCCTTTACTTAGCAAAACTGCTGCTCTGCCAGCCACCACTCACTGAGGAATGTCTAGCTGGGAAAATCCACAGCAAACTAGCTCATTCTCCAACCCGAAAGATGCACTATTGAGAAACAGATTAATTGACACAGTGATCAAAATCGATCTCTTGTTGCAAATATTAGTTTAGTGTAATTAATTCACTACTAATACGGCTTGTTGTGGACGTGCTAGCTAAACAGACAGCTATGTGACCTGTTAGCAAAGATTACGATAACAAAGCCTTTCATCTGTGATGTTAGGTAGCTAGCCATATTATCTACTATGCTAGCTAGCTGGCTAGATAAACATATCAGTTAGGAGCTTATGGCCAATGTAGCTAGCCATATTATCTACTATGCTAGCTAGCTGGCTAGATAAACATATCAGTTAGGAGCTTATGGCCAATATAGCTAGCCATATTATCTACTATGCTAGCTAGCTGGCTAGATAAACATATCAGTTAGGAGCTTAAGGCCAATGTAGCTAGCTAACGTTAGCAGGTCATTATTTTGAACATGCACCATTTTGGAGCAACGAGCCATCTGATTTGCGTGTTGTAACATTAACTATTTACTGTTGTGCTGATCTGACCAGCCACAATCAAATCCGAAAAATTAACCGTTGATAGTCAGGTTAGATGATAGGAGAAATAGGAAGCGTTTTAAAAACGCAATAAAAACGCTACCTAAGATAGACCCAAGAAAGCTGAAGATCAGTGTGAGTATCACACTCCTCAAAACGACGGAAAGATTTGAGTCATTCAGACAGAACAATGTTTAAAATGATTTCCTATCCTCACTCTCCATGTTCGATATTATTATGCACATTTAAAGATTGGTAGCAAATGTCTTTGCCATTTGAGCTAGTTATCATAGTAGCAGTAAACGGTAGCAAGTATGAGCGGAGTTGCAGCCTCGCACGATCCAATCGCAGTAGTCTGATACAAGTTACAACCCTCCCATTTCTTGACAGATAGCTGAACCAGCCAATTGAGTTGTTTGGAATTTCATCCTGACAGCTGAACAATAGTTTTTTTCTCCCATCACGGAAAATGACAAATTAATATACTGAACAAAAATATAATCACAACATGCAACAATTTGAAAAGATTATATCAAATCAAATTGATTTATATAGCCCTTCGTACATCAGCTGATATCTCAAAGTGCTGTACAGAAACCCAGCCTAAAACCCCAAACAGCAAGCAATGCAGGTGTAGAAGCACGGTGGCTAGGAAAAACTCCCTAGAAAGGCCAAAACCTAGGAAGAAATCTAGAGAGGAACCAGGCTATGTGGGGTGGCCAGTCCTCTTCTGGCTGTGCCGGGTGGAGATTATAACAGAACATGGCCAAGATGTTCACATGTTCATAAATGACCAGCATGGTCAAATAATAGTAAGGCAGAACAGTTGAAACTGGAGCAGCAGCATGGCCAGGTGGACTGGGGACAGCAAGGAGTCATCATGTCAGGTAGTCCTGGGGCATGGTCCTAGGGCTCAGGTCCTCCGATTGAGAAAGAAAGAAGGAGAGAATTAGAGAACGCACACTTAGATTCCGACAGGACACCGAATAGGACAGAAGTACTCCAGATATAACAAACTGACCCTAGCCCCCCGACACATAAACTACTGCAAGCATAAATACTGGAGGCTGAGACAGGAGGGGTCAGGAGACACTGTGGCCCCATCTGATGATACCCCCGGACAGGGCCAAACAGGCAGGATATAACCCCACCCACTTTGCCAAAGCACAGCGCCCACACCACTAGAGGGATATCTTCAACCACCAACTTACCATCCTGAGACAAGGCTGAGTATAGCCCACAAAGATCTCCGCCACGGCACAACCCAAGGGGGGGGCGCCAACCCAGACAGGATGACCACAACAGTGAATCAACCCACTCAGGTGACGCATCCTACAACAGAGTTACAGTTAATCAATTAGGTCCTAATCTATGGATTACACATGACTGGGAATACAGATATACATCTATTGGTCACAGATACCTTAAATAAAAAGGTAGGGGCTTGGATCAGAACACCAGTCAGTATCTGGTGTGGATCAGAGAACCAGTCAGTATCTGGTGTGGATCAGAAAACCAGTCAGTATCTGGTGTGGATCAGAAAACCAGTCAGTATCTGGTGTGGATCAGAAAACCAGTCAGTATCTGGTGTGGATCAGAAAACCAGTCAGTATCTGGTGTGGATCAGAAAACCAGTCAGTATCTGGTGTGGATCAGAAAACCAGTCAGTATCTGGTGTGGATCAGAAAACCAGTCAGTATCTGGTGTGGATCAGAAAACCAGTCAGTATCTGGTGTGGATCAGAAAACCAGTCAGTATCTGGCGTGGATCAGAAAACCAGTCAGTATCTGGCGGGATCAGAAAACCAGTCAGAAAACCAGTCAGTATCTGGCGTGGATCAGAGAACCAGTCAAGTATCTGGCGTGGATCAGAGAACCAGTCAGTATCTGGCGTGGATCAGAGAAATCCAGTCAGTATCTGGCGTGGATCAGATCAGATCTGGCGTGGAACCAGTCAGTATCTGGCGTGGATCAGAGAACCAGTCAGTATCTGGTGTGGATCAGAAAACCAGTCAGTATCTGGTGTGGATCAGAGAACCAGTCAGTATCAGTATCTGGCGTGGATCAGAGAACCAGTCAGTATCTGGCGTGGATCAGAGAACCAGTCAGTATCTGGCGTGGATCAGAGAACCAGTCAGTATCTGGCGTGGATCAGAGAACCAGTCAGTATCTGGCGTGGATCAGAGAACCAGTCAGTATCTCAGTATCTGGCGTGGATCAGAGAACCAGTCAGTATCTGGCGTGGATCAGAGAACCAGTCAGTATCTGGCGTGGATCAGAGAACCAGTCAGTATCTGGCGTGGATCAGAGAACCAGTCAGTATCTGGTGTGACCATTTACCTCATGCAGCACAACACATCTCTTTCACATAGAGTTGATCAGGCTGTTGATTGTGGCCTGTTGTCCCACTCCTCTTCAATGGCTGTGTGAAGTTGCTGGATATTGGCGGGAACTGGAACACGCTGCCGTACACGTCGATCCAGAGCATCCCAAACATGCTCAATGGGTGACATGTCTGGTGAGTATGCAGGCCATGGAAGAACTGGGACATTTTCAGCTTCCAGGAATTGTGTACAGGTCCTTGCGACATGGGGTTGTGCATTATCATGCTGAAACATGAGGTGGTGGTGGTGGATGAATGACACAACAATGGTCCTCAGGGTCTCGTAATTGTCTCTGTGCATTCAAATTGCCATCGATAAAATCAATTGTGTTCATTGTCCGATGCCTGCCCAAACCATAACCCCACCTCCACCATGGGGCCCTCTGTTCATAACCCCCCCACCATGGGGCTCTCTGTTCACAACGTTGACATCAGTAAACACCATACCATAACCCCCCCACCATGGGGCCCTCTGTTCACAACGTTGACATCAGTAAACACCATACCATAACCCCCCCACCATGGGGCCCTCTGTTCACAACGTTGACATCAGTAAACACCATACCATAACCCCCCCACCATGGGGCCCTCTGTTCACAACACCATTGACATCAGTAAACACCATACCATAACCCCCCACCATGGGGCCCTCTGTTCACAACGTTGACATCAGTAAACACCATCCAGCAAACACCATACCATACCATAAACCCCCCCACCATGGGGCCCTCTGTTCACAACGTTGACATCAGTAAACACCATACCATAACCCCCCCCACCATGGGGCCCTCTGTTCACAACGTTGACATCAGTAAACACCATACCATAACCCCCCCCCTCTCTGTTCATAACCCCCCCCCCACCATGGGGCCCTCTGTTCACAACGTTGACATCAGTAAACACCATACCATAACCCCACCTCCACCATGGGGCACTCTGTTTACAACGTTGACATCAGCAAACCGCTCCCCCACGCAACGCAATACACGTGGTCTGCTGTTGTGAGGCCGGTTGGACGTACTGCCAATTTATCTAATACAACCTTGGAGGCGGCTTATGGTAGAGAAATTAACATTTAATTCTCTGGCAACAGCTCTGGCGGACCTTCCTGCAGTCAGCATGCCAATTGCTGCTCCCTCAACTTGAGACATCTGTGACAACTGCACATTTTAGAACGGCCTTTTATTGTCCCCAGCACAAGGTGCACCTATGTAATGACAATGCTGTTTAATCAGCTTCTTGATATGCCACACCTCTCAGGTAGATGGATTATCTTGGCAGAGGAGAAATTCTCACTAACAGGGATGTAAACATATTTGAGAGAAATGAGCTTTTTGTGCGTATGAAACATTTCTGGGATCTTTTATTTCAGCTCATAGACCAATGGGACCAACACTTTACATGTTGCATTTATATTTTTGTTCAGTTTTGTTCCCTGGATCACAAAATCGTGACGTTACGTTGAACCTATGTGCATTGGATAGATGTTATTTTATATTCTCTTAACAGCAGTGAATATTTGAAAAACGGCCATTGATTTGACGATTGCTGCGTTAATGCAGACATTACTGTCTTTGGGAAATGGTGGCATCAACATTTACATATTGAATATCGGCCTAAAATATCATGACCATCGATCCGCCTCCTTGACCCCCCAAAATCATTATATCAGTCGTTCTCAAGGTTGTGTGTGTGTGGGGTGTGGGGGGGGGGGGGGGGGTCAGCAAGAGTTAAAATTAGTCTTTTGTGAGTTTAACTGTCAGTGACTGTGTTCACTGCACGGCTGGACCCTGGTTAGTATCTCTGACTGTGTTCACTGCACGGCTGGACCCTGGTTAGTATCTCTGACTGTGTTCACTGCACGGCTGGACCCTGGTTAGTATCTCTGACTGTGTTCACTGCACGGCTGGACCCTGGTTAGTATCTCTGACTGTGTTCACTGCACGGCTGGACCCTGGTTAGTATCTCTGACTGTGTTCACTGCACGGCTGGACCCTGGTTAGTATCTCTGACTGTGTTCACTGCACGGCTGGACCCTGGTTAGTATCTCTGACTGTGTTCACTGCACGGCTGGACCCTGGTTAGTATCTCTGACTGTGTTCTTGTATAACACTACATTTAAGTCATTTAGCAGACGCTCTTATCCAGAGCGACTTACAAATTGGTGCATTCACCTTATGACATCCAGTGGAACAGTCACTTTACAATAGTGCAACTAAATCTTAAAGGGGGGGGGGTGAGAGGGATTACTTATCCTATCCTAGGTATTCCTTATAAAATACTCTGTCTCAGTGACTCATGGTTAAATAAAGATTAAATTAAAAAAAAAATACATGCTCTGTCTCTCTCTGTCTCTGTCTCTCTCTGTCTCTGTCTCTCTCTGTCTCTCTGTCTCTGTCTCTCTGTCTCTCTCTCTCTCTGTCTCTCTGTCTCTTTCTCTCTCTCTCTCTCTCTGTCTCTGTCTCTCTCTCTCTCTGTCTCTCTGTCTCTCTGTCTCTTTCTCTGTCTCTCTCTGTCTCTGTCTCTCTGTCTCTGTCTCTCTCTGTCTCTCTGTCTCTCTGTCTCTGTCTGTCTCTGTCTCTCTCTCTGTCTCTCTCTGTGTCTCTCTCTGTGTCGCTCTCTCTGTCTGTCTCTCTCTGTCTCTGTCTGTCTCTCTCTCTCTGTCTCTCTCTGTCTCTGTCGCTCTCTCTCTAGGGATGAGGAGATCAGGGAGAAGTGTGGGGAGGATGCTGTGCACTACCTCTCCTTCCAGAGGCACATCATTGGTCTGCTGGTGGTGGTGGGCGTGCTCTCAGTGGCCATTGTGCTGCCCGTCAACTTCTCAGGAAATCTATTGGGTGAGTGGGATTTAGGGGACGGGACTTCAGGAAAGACTTGAGAGACAAAACACTGGGATGGTGACCATGGCGACATCATAAATAAAAAACTTGAGAAGTTGTTTAGTTCAGATCTGTTGGGTGTACAGGACTTTGAGGTTGTAGTTATAGTTTGAATTGTATCTATTTATTGTTGTACTTTCCATCTACAAGCATTTCGCTACACTCACATTAAACATCTGCTAACCGTGTGTATGTGACCAATAACATTTGATTTGATCTTGTCAAGTCGAAGTGAGTCAGACTCCTGTCCTGTGGGCTCACATATCTCCTGTTTCTGTAGTGGGACAGCTTGATGTACAGGACACCCCCTGGACAGGACGCCCCCTGGACAGGACACTAGTCTAGGTCCTCAGTACACCCCCTGGACAGGACACTAGTCTAGCTCCTCAGTACACCCCCTGGACAGGACACTAGTCTAGCTCCTGTTTCTGTAGTGGGACAGCTTGATGTACAGGACACCCCCTGGACAGGACACTAGTCTAGCTCCTGTTTCTGTAGTGGGACAGCTTGATGTACAGGACACCCCCTGGACAGGACACTAGTCTAGCTCCTCAGTACACCCCCTGGACAGGACACTAGTCTAGCTCCTCAGTACGCCCCCTGGACAGGACACTAGTCTAGCTCCTCAGTACACCCCCTGGACAGGACACTAGAATAGCTCCTCAGTACGCCCCCTGGACAGGACACTAGTCTAGCTCCTCAGTACGCCCCCTGGACAGGACACTAGAATATCTCCTCAGTACACCCCCTGGACAGGACACTATAATAGCTCCTCAGTACACCCCCTGGACAGGACACTAGTCTAGCTCCTCAGTACACCCCCTGGACAGGACACTAGTCTATCTTAGGGCCGTACCCCCAATCCATCTCCTTTCATGCCAAGCAGAGGAGCATCGGGTCCCATTTGTCTTTTTTTCAGTCTTTGTTAAGACTCGACCGGGGATTGAACCCCCAACCTTCCAATCTCAGGGTGGACACTAACCACAAGGCCCTTGTGTTAATAAGATAAAGACCTAGAGGTAATTCTAGAAGTGGTGTTATTAGATTATAGACAAGCCACCATTAATTACTATCAATGTTCTCCTGTGGTCATGCAGGGTAGATTGGACTGAAGCCATTTTAGATACACAGAATATATCACATGAATTGAATCAGCTCCTTGTGGATTCATTTCCTCACTTTCATATAAAAATCAGACCACCACCTCATCTGAAGACAAAGATAGAAATATAATGAACTAGAACGTACAGTACATTCAATAACCCACCCATAGAAATATAATGAACTAGAACGTACATTCACATTCAATAACCCACCCATAGAAATATAATGAACTAGAACGTACATTCACATTCAATAACCCACCCATAGAAATATAATGAACTAGAACGTACATTCACATTCAATAACCCACCCATAGAAATATAATGAACTAGAACGTACATTCACATTCAATAACCCACCCATAGAAATATAATGAACTAGAACGTACATTCACATTCAATAACCCACCCATAGAAATATAATGAACTAGAACGTACAGTACATTCAATAACCCACCCATAGAAATATAATGAACTAGAACATACAGTACATTCCCATTCAATAACCCACCCATAGAAATATAATGAACTAGAACGTACAGTACATTCAATAACCCACCCATAGAAATATAATGAACTAGAACGTACATTCCCATTTAATAACCCACCCATAGAAATATAATGAACTAGAACGTACAGTACATTCACATTCAATAACCCACCCATAGAAATATAATGAACTAGAACCTACATTCCCATTTAATAACCCACCCATAGAAATATAATGAACTAGAACGTACATTCCCATTTAATAACCCACCCATAGAAATATAATGAACTAGAACGTACATTCAACAGCGTAATGTCCCGTTATTCTCCTGTTTCTACGCGTAATGTCCCGTTATTCTCCTGTTTCTACGCGTAATGTCCCGTTATTCTCCTGTTTCTACGCGTAATGTCCCGTTATTCTCCTGTTTCTACGCGTAATGTCCCGTTATTCTCCTGTTTCTACGCGTAATGTCCCGTTATTCTCCTGTTTCTACGCGTAATGTCTCGTTATTCTCCTGTTTCTACGCGTAATGTCTCGTTATTCTCCTGTTTCTACGCGTAATGTCCCGTTATTCTCCTGTTTCTATGCGTAATGTCCCGTTATTCTCCTGTTTCTACGCGTAATGTCCCGTTATTCTCCTGTTTCTACGCGTAATGTCCCGTTATTCTCCTGTTTCTACGCGTAATGTCTCGTTATTCTCCTGTTTCTACGCGTAATGTCCCGTTATTCTCCTGTTTCTACGCGTAATGTCCCGTTATTCTCCTGTTTCTACGCGTAATGTCCCGTTATTCTCCTGTTTCTACGCGTAATGTCCCGTTATTCTCCTGTTTCTACGCGTAATGTCCCGTTATTCTCCTGTTTCTACGCGTAATGTCCCGTTATTCTCCTGTTACTACGCGTAATGTCCCGTTATTCCCGTTATTCTCCTGTTTCTACGCGTAATGTCCCGTTATTCTCCTGTTTCTACGCGTAATGTCCCGTTATTCTCCTGTTTCTACGCGTAATGTCCCGTTATTCTCCTGTTTCTACGCGTAATGTCCCGTTATTCTCCTGTTTCTACGCGTAATGTCCCGTTATTCTCCTGTTTCTACGCGTAATGTCCCGTTATTCTCCTGTTTCTACGCGTAATGTCCCGTTATTCTCCTGTTTCTACCCTCTGACCTCACCATTTTCCCCACACAGAGAATGATGCCTACAGTTTTGTTTCTACGCGTAATGTCACTTTAGCCAATCTGGATGCCAAGTGAGTGATTCTCCATTAGTGCTTTGTCTCGGTTCCAATTACAGAAGGAATGGTTGGTGTCTGTCTTTCTGCCTGCCTGTCTGTCTGTCTGTCTTTCTGCCTGCCTGTCTGTCTCTGTCTGTCTGACTGACTGCCTAACTGTCTGACTGTCTGACTGTCTGTCTGTCTGTCTGCTTGCCTGTCTGACTGTCTGTCTGACTGCCTAACTGTCTGTCTGACTGTCTGTCTGTCTGACTGCCTAACTGTCTGTCTGACTGTCTGTCTGACTGCCTAACTGTCTGTCTGACTGTCTGTCTGACTGCCTGTCTGACTAACTGTCTGTCTTTCTGCTTGCCTGACTGACTAACTGTCTGTGTGTCTGTTTCTGCCCCCCCCCCTCACAGTAACATGCTCCTGTGGCTCCACACCACCTTTGCGTTCCTCTACCTGTTGCTGACCGTGTACAGCATGAGACGACACACCTCCAAGATGCACTACAGAGAGGACGATCTGGTGGGTGATATGAACACACACACACACACACACACACACACACACACACACACACACACACACACACACACACACACACACACACACACACACACACACACTGTTTCACACACACACACCACACACACACACCTGTTTCACACACACACACTCCAAGATGCACTACAGAGAGGATGATCTGGTGGGTGGTATGAACACTACACACACACACACACACACACACACACACACACACACACACACACACACACACACACACACACACACACACACACACACACACACACACACACACACACACACACACACATCACCATTTCCTAAATATCCCTCCGGGCTGTAGATGTACCAGGTCGATGTGAAACACTATCTTCATTTGTTTGCTCTTTTTGTCTTTTTAGGTGAAACTGTCTTTATTTGTCAACGGGATCTCCAAGTATGCAGAGGAGAAGCACATCAAGCAACACTTTGAGTAAGTGCTGTCTGTTCCCTGTATCTGGCAACACTGAGTAAGTGCTGTCTGTTCCTGTATCTGGCAACACTTTGAGTAAGTGCTGTCTGTTCCCTGTATCTGGCAACACTGACTAAGTGCTGTCTTTTCCCTGTATCTGGCAACACTGACTAAGTGCTGTCTGTTCCCTGTATCTGGCAACACTGAGTAAGTGCTGTCTGTTCCCTGTATCTGGCAACACTGAGTAAGTGCTGTCTGTTCCCTGTATCTGGCAACACTGAGTAAGTGCTGTCTGTTCCTGTATCTGGCAACACTGAGTAAGTGCTGTCTGTTCCCTGTATCTGGCAACACTGAGTAAGTGCTGTCTGTTCCCTGTATCTGGCAACACTGAGTAAGTGCTGTCTGTTCCCTGTATCTGGCAACACTGAGTAAGTGCTGTCTGTTCCCTGTATCTGGCAACACTGAGTAAGTGCTGTCTGTTCCCCGTATCTGGCAACACTGAGTAAGTGCTGTCTGTTCCCTGTATCTGGCAACACTGAGTAAGTGCTGTCTGTTCCTGTATCTGGCAACACTTTGAGTAAGTGCTGTCTGTTCCCTGTATCTGGCAACACTGAGTAAGTGCTGTCTGTTCCTGTATCTGGCAACACTTTGAGTAAGTGCTGTCTGTTCCCTGTATCTGGCAACACTGAGTAAGTGCTGTCTGTTCCTGTATCTGGCAACACTTTGAGTAAGTGCTGTCTGTTCCCTGTATCTGGCAACACTGAGTAAGTGCTGTCTGTTCCTGTATCTGGCAACACTTTGAGTAAGTGCTGTCTGTTCCCTGTATCTGGCAACACTGAGTAAGTGCTGTCTGTTCCCTGTATCTGGCAACACTGAGTAAGTGCTGTCTGTTCCCTGTATCTGGCAACACTGAGTAAGTGCTGTCTGTTCCCTGTATCTGGCAACACTGAGTAAGTGCTGTCTGTTCCCTGTATCTGGCAACACTGAGTAAGTGCTGTCTGTTCCCTGTATCTGGCAACACTGAGTAAGTGCTGTCTGTTCCCTGTATCTGGCAACACTGAGTAAGTGCTGTCTGTTCCCTGTATCTGGCAACACTGAGTAAGTGCTGTCTGTTCCCTGTATCTGGCAACACTGAGTAAGTGCTGTCTGTTCCCTGTATCTGGCAACACTGAGTAAGTGCTGTCTGTTCCCCGTATCTGGCAACACTGAGTAAGTGCTGTCTGTTCCCTGTATCTGGCAACACTGAGTAAGTGCTGTCTGTTCCCTGTATCTGGCAACACTGAGTAAGTGCTGTCTGTTCCCTGTATCTGGCAACACTGATTTCACGTCTTAAGTTTCAGAATGATTTCTTTCAGAATTTATCCCTTGGGGAAAAAAACTATACTAATTACATTAATGTAGTCTCTGAGAGTAGTCTGTCAACAGGGCTACATTAATGTAGTCTCAGAGTAGTCTGTCAACAGGGCTACATTAATGTAGTCTCAGAGTAGTCTGTCAACAGGGCTACATTAATGTAGTCTCTCTGAGTGTAGTCTGTCAACAGGGCTACATTAATGTAGTCTCTCTGAGAGTAGTCTGTCAACAGGGCTACATTAATGTAGTCTCTCAACAGGGCTACATTAATGTAGTCTCTCAACAGGGCTACATTAATGTAGTCTCTGAGAGTAGTCTGTCAACAGGGCTACATTAATGTAGTCTCTCAACAGGGCTACATTAATGTAGTCTCTGAGAGTAGTCTGTCAATAGGGCTACATTAATGTAGTCTCAGAGTAGTCTGTCAACAGGGCTACATTAATGTAGTCTGTTCTGAGTGTAGTCTGTCAACAGGGCTACATTAATGTAGTCTCTTCTGAGTGTAGTCTGTCAACAGGGCTACATTAATGTAGTCTCTGAGAGTAGTCTGTCAACAGGGCTACATTAATGTAGTCTCTGAGAGTAGTCTGTCAACAGGGCTACATTAATGTAGTCTGTTCTGAGAGTAGTCTGTCAACAGGGCTACATTAATGTAGTCTCTCTGTATCTGGGCTACATTAATGTAGTCTCTCTCAACAGGGCTACATTAATGTAGTCTCTCTGGCAACAGGGCTACATTAATGTAGTCTCTCTCAACAGGGCTACATTAATGTAGTCTCTCTCAACAGGGCTACATTAATGTAGTCTCTCTCAACAGGGCTACATTAATGTAGTCTCTCTGAGGGCTACATTAATGTAGTCTCTCAACAGGGCTACATTAATGTAGTCTCTCTCAACAGGGCTACATTAATGTAGTCTCTCTCTCTCAACAGGGCTACATTAATGTAGTCTCTCTCAACAGGGCTACATTAATGTAGTCTCTCTCAACAGGGCTACATTAATGTAGTCTCTCTCAACAGGGCTACATTAATGTAGTCTCTCTGAGGTAGTCTGTCAACAGGGCTACATTAATGTAGTCTCTCTGAGGTAGTGTCAACAGGGTCCATGAGTCCCGTCCTCAGCAGGCTATCTGTGTGATTGCTCCTCAAAAAAGCCTAGGGCTGAATCATTAGTGTGTTAGGCTGTAGGAGGGTCTGGGGGACAACAGGAACTGGGTCATTAGGCTGTAGGAGGGGCTGGGGGACACACACTGGGAGGAACTGGGTTAATGTGTTAGGCTGTAGGAGGGGCTGGGGGACACACACTGGGAGGAACTGGAGTAGTCTGTGTTAGGCTGTAGGAGGGCTGGGGACACACACTGGGAGGAACTGGGTCGTGTGTTAGGCTGTCAGGAGGGCTGGGGGACATTACACTGGGAGGATCTGGGTCGTGTGTTAGGCTGTAGGAGGGCTGGGGGACATTAATGGGAGGAACTGGGTGTGTGTTAGGCTGTAGGAGGGGCTGGGGGACATTAATGGGAGTCTGGGTCGTGTGTTAGGCTGTAGGAGGGCTGGGGGACACACACTGGGAGGAACTGGGTCGTGTGTTAGGCTGTCAGGAGGGCTGGGGGACACACACTGGGAGGAACTGGGTAGTCTGTTAGGCTGTAGGAGGGCTGGGGGACACACACTGGGAGGAACTGGGTAGTGTGTTAGGCTGTAGGAGGGCTGGGGGACACACACTGGGAGGAACTGGGTCTGTGTTAGGCTGTAGGAGGGGCTGGGGGACAACACTGGGAGGAACTGGGTAATGTGTTAGGCTGTAGGAGGGCTGGGGGACACACACTGGGAGGATCTCTCTCAACAGGCTGTGTTAGGCTGTAGGAGGGGCTGGGGGACACACACTGGGAGGAACTGGGTCGTGTGTTAGGCTGTAGGAGGGCTGGGGGACACACACTGGGAGGAACTGGGCTACATTAGGCTGTAGTCTCTGGGGGACAACACTGGGAGGAACTGGGTAATGTGTTAGGCTGTAGGAGGGGCTGGGGGACACACACTGGGAGGAACTGGGTTAATGTTAGGCTGTAGGAGGGGCTGGGGGACACACACTGGGAGGAACTGGGTCATTGTTATGTAGGAGGGGCTGGGGGACACAACAGGAACTGGGTCATTGTTAGGCTGTAGGAGGGGCTGGGGGACACACACTGGGAGGAACTGGGTCGTGTGTTAGGCTGTCAACAGGGCTGGGGGACAATGGGAGGAACTGGGTCGTGTGTTAGTGTGTAGGAGGGGCTGGGGGACACACACTGGGAGGATCTGGGTCGTGTGTTAGGCTGTAGGAGGGGCTGGGGACACACACTGGGAGGAACTGGGTCGTGTGTTAGGCTGTAGGAGCTGGGGGACACACACTGGGAGGAACTGGGTCGTGTGTTAGGCTGTAGGAGGGGCTGGGGGACACACACTGGGAGGAACTGGGTAGTGTGTTAGGCTGTAGGAGGGGCTGGGGGACACACACTGGGAGGAACTGGGTCGTGTGTTAGGCTGTAGGAGGGGCTGGGGGACACACACTGGGAGGAACTGGGTCGTGTGTTAGGCTGTAGGAGGGGCTGGGGGACACACACTGGGAGGAACTGGGTCGTGTGTTAGGCTGTAGGAGGGGCTGGGGGACACACACTGGGAGGAACTGGGTCGTGTGTTAGGCTGTAGGAGGGGCTGGGGGACACACACTGGGAGGAACTGGGTCGTGTGTTAGGCTGTAGGAGGGGCTGGGGGACACACACTGGGAGGAACTGGGTCGTGTGTTAGGCTGTAGGAGGGGCTGGGGGACACACACTGGGAGGAACTGGGTCATGGCCTGATCACCAAATAGTATTACACAAAATCTAATGTTGTTCACCACTGGCAGACGACCGGCTCTTCCGGTGTTCCAGAAATACCTCTTTCTCCTGCAGCCTCGTCTGTCTCTTCACATTTAAAGGAGTGAAGACCCATACTTGTGAGACAGAGAAATGTCAGAGAGAGACTTCAGCCAGTGGGTGGGTGGGAGGGAGGGGGACAGGCTTCAGCCGGTGGGAGAGAGAGGGTGAGAGAGAGAGGGTGAGAGAGAGAGAGGGTGAGAGAGAGGGGGTGAGAGAGAGAGGGTGAGAGAGAGAGAGGGTGAGAGAGAGAGAGGGTGAGAGAGAGAGAGGGTGAGAGAGAGCGAGGGTGAGAGAGAGCGAGGGTGAGAGAGAGAGAGGGTGAGAGAGAGGGAGGGTGAGAGAGAGGGAGGGTGAGAGAGAGGGAGGGTGTGAGAGAGGGAGGGTGAGAGAGAGGGAGGGTGAGAGAGAGGGAGGGTGTGAGAGAGGGAGGGTGTGAGAGAGGGAGGGTGTGAGGGGGAGGGTGTGAGAGAGGGAGGGTGTGAGAGGGGAGGGTGAGAGAGGGAGGGTGTGAGAGAGGGAGGGTGTGAGAGAGGGAGGGTGTGAGAGAGGGAGGGTGTGAGAGAGGGAGGGTGGAGGGGAGGGTGTGAGAGAGGGAGGGTGTGAGAGAGGGAGGGTGTGAGAGAGGGAGGGTGTGAGAGAGGGAGGGTGTGAGAGGGGAGGGTGTGAGAGAGGGAGGGTGTGAGAGAGGGAGGGTGTGAGAGAGGGAGGGTGTGAGGAGGGAGGGTGTGAGAGAGGGAGGGTGTGAGGGTGGGAGAGAGGGAGGGTGGGAGAGAGGGAGGGTGGGAGAGAGGGAGGGTGGGAGAGAGGGAGGGTGGGAGAGAGGGGGGGTGTGGAGAGAGAGGGAGGGTGGGAGAGAGGGGAGGGTGGGAGAGAGAGGGGAGGGTGTGAGAGAGAGGGAGGGTGGGAGAGAGGGAGGGTGGGAGAGAGGGAGGGTGGGAGAGAGGGAGGGTGGAGAGAGAGGGAGGGTGGGAGAGAGAGAGGGAGGGAGAGAGAGAGAGAGGAGGGTGGGAGAGAGAGAGAGAGGAGGGAGGGAGAGAGAGAGAGAGAGAGAGAGAGAGAGAGAGAGAGAGACTTCAGCCAGTGAGAGAGAGAGAGAGACTTCAGCCAGTGAGAGAGAGAGAGAGACTTCAGCCAGTGAGAGAGAGAGAGAGACTTCAGCCAGTGAGAGAGAGAGAGAGACTTCAGCCAGTGAGAGAGAGAGAGAGACTTCAGCCAGTGAGAGAGAGAGAGAGAGAGAGACCATGATTATCATTGAGAGAGAGAGAGAGAGAGAGAGAGAGAGACTTCAGCCAGTGAGAGAGAGAGAGAGAGAGAGAGAGAGACTTCAGCCAGTGAGAGAGAGAGAGAGAGAGAGAGAGAGACTTCAGCCAGTGAGAGAGAGAGAGAGAGACTTCAGCCAGTGAGAGAGAGAGAGAGACTTCAGCCAGTGAGAGAGAGAGAGAGAGAGCCAGTGAGAGAGAGAGAGAGAGAGAGAGACTTCAGCCAGTGAGAGAGAGAGAGAGAGAGAGAGAGAGATGATTATCATTGAGAGAGAGAGAGAGAGAGAGAGAGAGAGAGAGACTTCAGCCAGTGAGAGAGAGAGAGAGAGAGAGAGAGAGAGAGAGAGACTTCAGCCAGTGAGAGAGAGAGAGAGAGAGAGAGACCATGATTATCATTGAGAGACTTCAGCCAGTGAGAGAGAGAGAGAGAGACTTCAGCCAGTGAGAGAGAGAGAGAGACTTCAGCCAGTGAGAGAGAGAGAGAGAGAGAGAGAGACTTCAGCCAGTGAGAGAGAGAGAGAGAGAGAGAGAGAGACTTCAGCCAGTGAGAGAGAGAGAGACTTCAGCCAGTGAGAGAGAGAGAGAGAGAGAGAGAGAGACTTCAGCCAGTGAGAGAGAGAGAGAGAGAGACCATGATTATCATTGAGAGAGAGAGAGAGAGAGAGAGAGAGAGAGAGAGAGAGACTTCAGCCAGTGAGAGAGAGAGAGAGAGAGACGAGAGAGACTTCAGCCAGTGAGAGAGAGAGAGAGAGAGAGAGAGAGACTTCAGCCAGTGAGAGAGAGAGAGAGACCAGCCAGTGAGGTTTGGCCGGTAGCCAGTGAGAGAGAGAGAGAGAGAGAGAGAGAGAGAGAGACCAGCCAGTGAGGTTTGGCCGAGAGTCTAGAGAGAGAGACCCACGTGAGGTTTGGCCGGTAGTTCAGCCAGTGGGAGAGAGAGAGACCCACGTGAGGTTTGGCCGGTAGTCTAGAGAGAGAGACCCACGTGAGGTTTGGCCGGTAGTCTAGAGAGAGAGACCCACGTGAGGTTTGGCCGGTAGTCTAGAGAGAGAGAGACCCACGTGAGGTTTGGCCGGTAGTCTAGAGAGACCCACGTGTAATTCATCATATTGAATGACTTCAGCCAGTGGGAATAGAATGTCATTGAGGTTTGGCAGTCCTGTAATAGTGAAGATGAGGAAGCCCATCATTTGTCCTCAATTTGACAGAGCCATGTGAGACATGTGAATCTAATCCACTTCTCTGTCATCCTGTACAGTTTAGTGGCTGTGGTCACTGTGACCATAGAAACAGAATGACTAGAACAGACATCGCCTTTCACATTAAAGGGCAACTCCACCACTTCTCAACCTCCTGTCTCATTATCTCAGCACCAAACCAGAGTCTATATATGAACACAGGGTGGGATTAAGCATTTCAAAAACTGATTTTTCAAAACCAGCAACGGATTTCTAGTCCAAGGGAGGGTATTTCCTGTCTCTCCCCACGGTACTGCCAATCTCATGGTGTGTTTAACTTCTAGTCCAAGGTTTCCTGTCTCTCCCCACGGTACTGCCAATCTCATGGTGTGTTTAACTTCTTGTCCAAGGTTTCCTGTCTCTCCCCACGGTACTGCCAATCTCATGGTGTGTTTAACTTCTAGTCCAAGGGAGGGTATTTCCTGTCTCTCCCCACGGTACTGCCAATCTCATGGTGTGTTTAACTTCTAGTCCAAGGGAGGGTATTTCCTGTCTCTCCCCACGGTACTGCCAATCTCATGGTGTGTTTAACTTCTAGTCCAAGGGAGGGTATTTCCTGTCTCTCCCCACGGTACTGCCAATCTCATGGTGTGTTTAACTTCTAGTCCAAGGGAGGGTATTTCCTGTCTCTCCCCACAGTACTGCCAATCTCATGGTGTGTTTAACTTCTAGTCCAAGATTTCCTGTCTCTCCCCACGGTACTGCCAATCTCATGGTGTGTTTAACTTCTAGTCCAAGGTTTCCTGTCTCTCCCCACAGTACTGCCAATCTCATGGTGTGTTTAACTTCTAGTCCAAGGGAGGGTATTTCCTGTCTCTCCCCACGGTACTGCCAATCTCATGGTGTGTTTAACTTCTAGTCCAAGGGAGGGTATTTCCTGTCTCTCCCCAACTGCCAATCTCATGGTGTGTTTAACTTCTAGTCCAAGGTTTCCTGTCTCTCCCCACAGTACTGCCAATCTCATGGTGTGTTTAACTTCTAGTCCAAGGGAGGGTAACTTTCCAAGGTTTCCTGTCTCTCCCCACGGTACTGCCAATCTCATGGTGTGTTTAACTTCTAGTCCAAGGGAGGGTATTTCCTGTCTCTCCCCACGGTACTGCCAATCTCATGGTGTGTTTAACTTCTAGTCCAAGGGAGGGTATTTCCTGTCTCTCCCCACGGTACTGCCAATCTCATGGTGTGTTTAACTTCTAGTCCAAGGTTTCCTGTCTCTCCCCACGGTACTGCCAATCTCATGGTGTGTTTAACTTCTAGTCCAAGGTTTCCTGTCTCTCCCCACGGTACTGCCAATCTCATGGTGTGTTTAACTTTTTGCCGATGTCATCAGGTAGAGATTTTGAACTTCATATTTGTTTCCCTACAAAACATAGAAATGTTCCGTTTCTGTTGACACTGTTGGAGATAATGAGGTTGGAAAGTGGTGGAGTTTAACCTTTAACCTCCAGTGCTGGGCGGCCCTGTGTCCGAATTGAGTGTGCCTATGCGCGTACTCTCTAAATTCAGTGGTCTGAGACCTCTGGGTTATGGGCTAGAGGTTGGACACCTCCTCCATTCTAGTCATTCTATTTCTACTGCGTCTGTGATACACGTGTTCCTCAGTTGGTAGAGCATGGTGCTTGCAAACGTCAAGGGTCGTGGGTTCAATTCCGCAGGCGCAAACCACATGGGGGGGGAGATTATTGACGTGTGAGTAAGGTGCTTTGGATAAAAGCGTCTGTTCAATGGCAATATATTATAGTACTGAGACATCAGAGAGACTTTAGCCAGCGAGGGCTCCGAAAGACCTGCTGTCGACTTCTACATACAGATTTCTCCGTTTCTATAACTTTAATCTTTCCCGTCTCTTCTGTGTCTCTTCCGTCTGTCTTTCTCTCTCTCTCTCTCCGTACAGACAGGCCTATGAAAACTGCTGTGTTCTCGAGGCTCGTATCTGCTACGATGTGGCCAAGCTGATGTCGCTCAACTCAGAAAGGTAAGTCGTTTCTCTGCTTGACTGTGTCACTGTCTGTAGCAATACCATATAATATAGTAATATAATAATAATATAATATATAGGACTCAACTTGGATATAACCTGTTTTTTTTTGCATGGGCATTGTCATTTGAGGGATTCCACCATTTTAAAGTAGTCAACTTGGGTGGGGATTCCTATAGGTTGGGAACGGTCAGCCAATGATCAGATATTCTTTTGTTTTTCAAATTGGGTACTATGGTTTGTAAATGGCTTTAAGCCTTATCGCTGCCATCTAGTGGCCACAATATATAAATGACACAAGATTTGTTTCAGCACTTCAGCACTGCAAGTGGTGGTAAATCATCAATGGTAACGTTACACTTTTATAGACCAAAGAACAATACAAAAATGGACTACTTTAAAATGGAGATGCCCGTGCTGTGTCACCGACGCCATAATGGCACAGATTCAAAGATGAGACAATCTTGTGTATTTGGTCATGTGATATGATCATTGCGTGCTGTCATGTGACATGTGTTCTGTAAACAGGAAGAAGACCGCGCGTAGCAAGAAGTTCTTTACAGACCTACAGTCCAAGGAGCACATCCCCACCATGATCAACCCCAAACCTTGTGGTCATCTCTGCTGTTGCATCATCAAGGGCTGTGAGCAGGTGGGACGTCTCATGATATGTGTCCAACCCCTAGCCCATACCCCAGAGATCTGAGAGTCTATATGTGTCCAACCCCTAGCCCATACCCCAGAGATCTGAGAGTCTATATGTGTCCAACCCCTAGCCCATACCCCAGAGATCTGAGAGTCTATATGTGTCCAACCCCTAACCCATACCCCAGAGATCTGAGAGTCTATATGTGTCCAACCCCTAACCCATACCCCAGAGATCTGAGAGTCTATGTGTCCAACCCCTAGCCCATACCCCAGAGATCTGAGAGTCTATATGTGTCCAACCCCTAACCCATACCCCAGAGATCTGAGAGTCTATATGTGTCCAACCCCTAACCCATACCCCAGAGATCTGAGAGTCTATATGTGTCCAACCCCTAACCCATACCCCAGAGATCTGAGAGTCTATATGTGTCCAACCCCTAACCCATACCCCAGAGATCTGAGAGTCTATATGTGTCCAACCCCTAACCCATACCCCAGAGATCTGAGAGTCTATATGTGTCCAACCCCTAACCCATACCCCAGAGATCTGAGAGTCTATATGTGTCCAACCCCTAACCCATACCCCAGAGATCTGAGAGTCTATATGTGTCCAACCCCTAACCCATACCCCAGAGATCTGAGAGTCTATATGTGCCCAACCCCTGAGATCTGAGAGTCATATGTGTCCAACCCCTAACCCATACCCCCGAGATCTGAGACTTTATATGTGTCCAACCCCTAGCCCATACCCCAGAGATCTGAGAGTCTATATGTGTCCAACCCCTAACCCATACCCCCGAGATCTGAGACTTTATATGTGTCCAACCCCTAGCCCATACCCCAGAGATCTGAGAGTCTAGAACCCCTAGCCCATACCCCAGAGATCTGAGAGTCTATATGTCCAACCCCTAACCCATACCCCAGAGATCTGAGAGTCTATATGTGCCCAACCCCTACCCCATACCCCAGAGATCTGAGAGTCTATATGTGTCCAACCCCTAACCCATAACCCAGACGTCTAGGTGTCCAGCCCGTAACCCAGAGGTCTAGGTGTCCAGCCCGTAACCCAGAGGTCTAGGTGTCCAGCCCGTAACCCAGAGGTCTAGGTGTCCAGCCCGTAACCCAGAGGTCTAGGTGTCCAGCCCGTAACCCAGAGGTCTAGGTGTCCAGCCCGTAACCCAGAGGTCTAGGTGTCCAGCCCGTAACCCAGAGGTCTAGGTGTCCAGCCCGTAACCCAGAGGTCTAGGTGTCCAGCCCGTAACCCAGGTGTCCAGGTCTAGAGGTCTAGGTGTCCAGCCCGTAACCCAGAGGTCTAGGTGTCCAGCCCGTAACCCAGAGGTCTAGGTGTCCAGCCCGTAACCCAGAGGTCTAGGTGTCCAGCCCGTAACCCAGAGGTCTAGGTGTCCAGCCCGTAACCCAGAGGTCTAGGTGTCCAGCCCGTAACCCAGAGGTCTAGGTGTCCAGCCCGTAACCCAGAGGTCTAGGTGTCCAGCCCGTAACCCAGAGGTCTAGGTGTCCAGCCCGTAACCCAGAGGTCTAGGTGTCCAGCCCGTAACCCAGAGGTCTAGGTGTCCAGCCCGTAACCCAGAGGTCTAGGTGTCCAGCCCGTAACCCAGAGGTCTAGGTGTCCAGCCCGTAACCCAGAGGTCTAGGTGTCCAGCCCGTAACCCAGAGGTCTAGGTGTCCAGCCCGTAACCCAGAGGTCTAGGTGTCCAGCCCGTAACTCATATTCTACAGGAGGAGGCAGTGAGTTACTACACCAAGCTAGAAGCCCCCAAACTAACCGTCTCTATTCTACAGGAGGAGGCAGTGAGTTACTACACCAAGTGAGTTATTCTACAGGAGGAGGCAGTGAGTTACTACACCAAGCTAGAAGCCCCCAAACTAACTGTCTCTATTCTATAGGAGGAGGCAGTGAGTTACTACACCAAGCTGGAGTCCAAGCTGAAGGAGGAGTACAGGAAGGAGAAAGAGAAGGTCAACAGTAAACCGCTGGGAATGGCCTTCGTTACCTTCCAGAACGAAGCCATGACTGCCATGTAAGAGAGAGTGTTAGTGGGAATGGGAGTGTTAGTGGGAATGGGAGTGTTGGTGGGAATGGGAGTGTTGGTGGGAATGGGAGTGTTGGTGGGAATGGGAGTGTTGGTGGGAATGGGAGTGTTGGTGGGAATGGGAATGGGAGTGTTGGTGGGAATGGGAGTGTTGGTGGGAATGGGAGTGTTGGTGGGAATGGGAGTGTTGGTGGGAATGGGAGTGTTGGTGGGAATGGGAGTGTTGGTGGGAATGGGAGTGTTGGTGGGAATGGGAGTGTTAGTGGGAATGGGAGTGTTAGTGGGAATGGGAGTGTTAGTGGGAATGGGAGTGTTGGTGGGAATGGGAGTGTTGGTGGGAATGGGAGTGTTGGTGGGAATGGGAGTGTTGGTGGGAATGGGAGTGTTGGTGGGAATGGGAGTGTTGGTGGGAATGGGAGTGGTAGTGGGAATGGGAGTGGGAATGGGAATGGGAATGGTTAGTGGGAATGGTAGTGGGAGTGTTAGTGTTATTGGGAATTGCGTTTTGTTACCATTGATCAAGGCATCTTTGTAAATGTTTCCCTGTTCAGTATCCTGAAGGACTACAATGCGTGTAAGTGTCAGGGCTGCCACTGTCGGAGGGAACCCAGGTCTTCGTCCTTCAGCCAGCACCTTCACACATATTCCTGGACGGTCGGCTACGCACCAGACCCACAGAACGTCTACTGGTGAGAACACACAGAGGATGGGATCCTCCCAAATCATTCTGGTTCCTGGATCCTTTCACAGCAATATAAGGCTGCGTTGAGACAATGACTTATCAATGACCCAGGTCCAGCTCAGTTAAACCCTACCGTCGTCTTAATGCTTCAGTACATCTACATTATCCCAGGGGGGCGTTGGTAGACACAATGTAAGTAACCTCATTTATGGCCCTGAATGCCTCTGCTGATCCTACAGCTGTTGTCTGCAGTCATCATGTGCCTATGAACCAGAGTTATACTGTTAGCACTGAGGGGGTGTGTCCTAGTAGGAAGACCACTGAGGGGGTGTGTCCTAGTAGGAAGACCACTGAGGGGGTGTGTCCTAGTAGGAAGACCACTGAGGGGGTGTGTCCTAGTAGGAAGACCACTGAGGGGGTGTGTCCTAGTAGGAAGACCACTGAGGGGGTGTGTCCTAGTAGGAAGACCACTGAGGGGTGTGTCCTAGTAGGAAGACCACTGAGGGGTGTGTCCTAGTAGGAAGACCACTGAGGGGGTGTGTCCTAGTAGGAAGACCACTGAGGGGGTGTGTCCTAGTAGGAAGACCACTGAGGGGTGTGTCCTAGTAGGAAGACCACTGAGGGGGTGTGTCCTAGTAGGAAGACCACTGAGGGGTGTGTCCTAGTAGGAAGACCACTGAGGGGGTGTGTCCTAGTAGGAAGACCACTGAGGGGGTGTGTCCTAGTAGGAAGACCACTGAGGGGGTGTGTCCTAGTAGGAAGACCACTGAGGGGGTGTGTCCTAGTAGGAAGACCACTGAGGGGGTGTGTCCTAGTAGGAAGACCACTGAGGGGGTGTGTCCTAGTAGGAAGACCACTGAGGGGGTGTGTCCTAGTAGGAAGACCACTGAGGGGGTGTGTCCTAGTAGGAAGACCACTGAGGGGGTGTGTCCTAGTAGGAAGACCACTGAGGGGGTGTGTCCTAGTAGGAAGACCACTGAGGGGGTGTGTCCTAGTAGGAAGACCACATCTACTACTGAAAACAATCAAGCATCCCAGAAAAGTGCTAGAAATGGCCCACATTAACATATGTAGCTTAAACAAGGTTCATGAAGGCAATAACTTGCTTGTAACAGATGACATTCATTTGCTGATCTCTGAAACTCACTTAGATAATACCTTTGATACAGTGGTAGCAATACAAGGTTATAACATCCACAGAAAGGTAGAGAGATGTTGCCATTTATATTCCTGTGAAGCTTGGAGACGATCTCGTGTTAAATACTGTTGAAGTAATATGGCTACAGGTTCATCTGTATATAGCAGTCAGTATCTGGGTAACGTGTGAAATGCTTGATAATTTTTTATTTTATTTTACCTTTATTTAACTAGGCAAGTCAGTTAACAAATTCTTATTTTCAATGGCGGCCTAGGAACAGTGGGTTAACTGCCTGTTCAGGAGCAGAACAACAAATTTTGACCTTGTCAGCTCAGGGATTCGATCTTGCAACCTTCCGGTTACTAGACCAACGTTCTAACCACTAGGCTACCTGCCCCCACTCTAACCACTAGGCTACCTGCCATATGTAGCTCTAACCACTAGGCTACCCTGCCCCTCAATAACTCTAACCACTGGCTACCTTTGCCCCCCTCTAAACCACTAGGCTACCTGCCAGTGGTCTACAAGGTTATAAACCACAGAAAGGCTACCTGCCTCCTTATATTCTAACCACTTGGCTACCCTGCCCCTTAAATACTGTAACCAATAGGCTACCCTTCCTCTGTACACTCTAACCACTCTGGGCTACCCTGCCTCCTCTAATGCTTGAAACTTTTTATTTTATTTTACCTCCTTATTCTAACCACTAGGCTACCTGCAAATCTACAATCTAACCACTTAACTACCTGCCACCTCTACAAATCTAACCACTAGGCTACCTGCCACCTCTACAATCTAACCACTAGGCTACCTGCCACCTCTACAATCTAACCACTAGGCTACCTGCCACCTCTACAATCTAACCACTAGGCTACCTGCCACCTCTACAATCTAACCACTAGGCTACCTGCCACCTCTACACTCTAACCACTAGGCTACCTGCCTCCCCTCTAACCACTAGGCTACCTGCCACCTCTACACTCTAACCACTAGGCTACCTGCCACCTCTACACTCTAACCACTAGGCTACCCTGCCTCCTCTACACTCTAACCACTAGGCTACCTGCCACCTCTACACTCTAACCACTAGGCTACCTGCCACCTCTACACTCTAACCACTAGGCTACCCTGCCGCCTCTACACTCTAACCACTAGGCTACCCTGCCACCTCTACACTCTAACCACTAGGCTACCTGCCACCTCTACACTCTAACCACTAGGCTACCCTGCCACCTCTACAATCTAACCACTAGGCTACCCTGCCACCTCTACACTCTAACCACTAGGCTACCTGCCTCCCCCTCTAACCACTAGGCTACCTGCCACCTCTACACTCTAACCACTAGGCTACCTGCCACCTCTACACTCTAACCACTAGGCTACCCTGCCTCCTCTACACTCTAACCACTAGGCTACCTGCCACCTCTACACTCTAACCACTAGGCTACCTGCCTCCTCTACACTCTAACCACTAGGCTACCCTGCCCCTCTACACTCTAACCACTAGGCTACCCTGCCTCCTCTACACTCTAACCACTAGGCTACCCTGCCTCCTCTACACTCTAACCACTAGGCTCCCTGCCTCCTCTACACTCTAACCACTAGGCTACCTGCCACCTCTACAATCTAACCACTAGGCTACCTGCCACCTCTACAATCTAACCACTAGGCTACCTGCCACCTCTACAATCTAACCACTAGGCTACCTGCCACCTCTACAATCTAACCACTAGGCTACCTGCCACCTCTACAATCTAACCACTAGGCTACCTGCCACCTCTACAATCTAACCACTAGGCTACCTGCCACCTCTACACTCTAACCACTAGGCTACCTGCCTCCCCTCTAACCACTAGGCTACCTGCCACCTCTACACTCTAACCACTAGGCTACCTGCCACCTCTACACTCTAACCACTAGGCTACCATACCAACCACTACTACCTGCCACCTAACCACTACCTCTACCCTAACCACCTCCCTACACTCTAACCACTAGGCTACCTGCCACCTCTACACTCTAACCACTAGGCTACCTGCCACCTCTACACTCTAACCACTAGGCTACCCTGCCTCCTCTACACTCTAACCACTAGACTACCTACCACCTCTACACAATCTAACCACTAGGCTACCTGCCTCCCCAAATGGGTAATATATGTGGTGTCAACAGAAAGGTATATTTTCTGGGTGATTTAAATATTCATCAAGCCGCCCACTCTAGAGAAGCTTCAAACTGTAACCAGTGCCTTCAACCTGGCTCAGGTTATCAGCCAACCTACCAGGGTCGTTACAAACAGCACAGGAATGACATCATCAACATGTATTGGTCACATCTTTACTAATGCTGCAGACATCTGCTCTAAAGCCGTATCCAGATCCATAGGATGAAGTGATCAGTATATAATATCCATATCGAGGAAAACCACAGTTCCAAAGGATGGGCTGAATATAGTGTATAAGAGGTCAGGCTGGGCTGAATATAGTGTATAAGAGGTCAGGCTGGGCTGAATATAGTGTATAAGAGGTCAGGCTGGGCTGAATATAGTGTATAAGAGGTCAGGCTGGGCTGAATATAGTGTATAAGAGGTCAGGCTGGGCTGAATATAGTGTATAAGAGGTCAGGCTGGGCTGAATATAGTGTATAAGAGGTCAGGCTGGGCCGAATATAGTGTATAAGAGGTCAGGCTGGGCCGAATATAGTGTATAAGAGGTCAGGCTGGGCCGAATATAGTGTATAAGAGGTCAGGCTGGGCCGAATATAGTGTATAAGAGGTCAGGCTGGGCCGAATATAGTGTATAAGAGGTCAGGCTGGGCCGAATATAGTGTATAAGAGGTCAGGCTGGGCCGAATATAGTGTATAAGAGGTCAGGCTGGGCCGAATATAGTGTATAAGAGGTCAGGCTGGGCCGAATATAGTGTATAAGAGGTCAGGCTGGGCCGAATATAGTGTATAAGAGGTCAGGCTGGGCCGAATATAGTGTATAAGAGGTCAGGCTGGGCCGAATATAGTGTATAAGAGGTCAGGCTGGGCCGAATATAGTGTATAAGAGGTCAGGCTGGGCCGAATATAGTGTATAAGAGGTCAGGCTGGGCCTAATATAGTGTATAAGAGGTCATACAGTAAGTTTTGTAGTGATTCCTATGTTGATGATGTAAAGCATGCCAGATGCCAACCAGACGCTGCTGGTCTGTGGTGTGTAATGAGAACCAACCAGACGCTGCTGTTCTGTGGTGAGTAATGAGGAGCAGCCAGACGCTGCTGGTCTGTGGTGAGTAATGAGGAGCAGCCAGACGCTGCTTGTCTGTGGTGTGTGTAATGAGGAGCAACCAGACGCTGCTGGTCTGTGGTGAGTAATGAGGAGCAGCCAGACGCTGCTGGTCCGTGGTGTCATTGAAAATAAGAATTTGTTCTTAACTGACTTGCCTAGTAAAATAGGTAAAATAAAATATAAGGTATCACATGATAGCAACGAACGCTGACACGACACATCCAAGTATATCTGAAATGTATTTTTAAAAGACAAGCATTGTAGTTTTGAATACCGTAAAGTGAGTGTAGAAGAGGTTGTCTATCGTTAATGACAAGCCACCAGGGTCTGACAATCTGGATGGTAAATTACTGAGGATGAGAGCACACAATATTGCCACTCCTATTTGCCATATTGTCAATTTAAGCCTACGAGAAAGTGTGTTCCCTCAGGTCTGGAGGGAAGCTAAAGTCATTATGCTACCTAAGAATAGTAAAGCCCCCTTTACTGGCTCAAATAGCCGACCAATCAGCCTGTTACCAATTCTTAGTAAACTTCTGGGAGAAAAATTGATGTTTGACCAGATATGGTTATTTCACAGTAAACAAATTGACAACAGACTTTCAGCACACTTATAGAGAAGGACATTCAACAAGCACAGCACTTACACACATGACTGATGATTGGCTGAGAGAAATGCATGATAGAAATATTTTCACGCCTACTTTATTAGACTTTAATGTGGCTTTAGACATTATCGCTTATAGTCTGCTGCTGGAAAAACATATGTGTTATGGCTTTACACCCTCTGCTATATTGTGGATAGAGAGTGACCTGTCTAACAGAACACAGAGGGTGTTATGGCTTTACACCCCCTGCTATACTATGGATAAAGAGTTACCCGTCTAACAGACCACAGAGGGTGTTCTTTAATGGAAGCCTCTCCAACATAATCCAGTTAGAATCTGGAATTCCCCAGGGCAGCTGTCTAGGCCCCTTACTTTTTTCAATCTTTACTAACGACATGCCACTGGCTTTCAGTAAAGCCAGTGTGTCTATGTATGCAGATGACTCAACACTATACACGTCAGCTACCACAGCGACTGAAATGACTGCAACACTTAAACAAAGAGCTGCAGTTGGTTTCGTAATGGGTGGCAAGGATTAAGTTAGTCCTAAATATTTTAAAAGCTGTTTTTGGGACAAATCATTCACTAAACCCTAAACCTCAACAAATTGTGTAATGAATAATGTGGACATTGAGCAAATTGAGGTGACTAAAACTGCATGGAGTAACCCTGGATTGTAAACTGTCCTGGTCTAAACATATCGATACAACAGTAGCTAAGATGGGGAGAAGTCTGTCCATAATAAAGCGCTGCTCTGCCTTCTTAATAGCACTATCTACACGGCAGGTTCTACAGGTCCTAGTTTTGTTGCACCTGGACTACTGTTCAGTCGTGTGGTCAGGTGCCAGAGGGGGACTTAGGAAAATTGCAATCGGCTCAGAACAGGGCAGCACGGCTGGCCCTTGGATGTACACAGGTCCCATGACTGGAACTCATCCACGCAGTAAAATTTGATTCAAAAAACAGATACAAATACACCCTATTGAACATCGGGGATAGAGACACAAACACAGGCCCAGACCCATGCATACACACACTAGACACACGTACACATGGATTTTATATTGTAGCTTAGTGGTGGAGTGGCCTGTATAGTAATGTTTTAAAATTCTATAACTGCCTTCATTTTGCTGCAACCCAGGAAGAGTAGCTGCTGCCTTGGCAGGAACTTTTTTATTTTTTAAAATTTTATTTCACCTTTATTTAGGCTAGTTGAGAACAGGTTCTCATTTGCAACTGCGACCTGGCCAAGATAAAGCATAGCAGTGTGAACAGACAACACAGAGTTACACATGGAGTAAATAATTAACAAGTCAGTAACACAGAGAAAAAAGGGGAGTCTATATACAATGTGTGCAAAAGGCATGAGGAGGTAGGCGAATAATTACAATATTGCAGATTAACACTGGAGTGATAAATGATCAGATGATCATGTACAGGTAGAGATATTGGTGTGCAAAAGAGCAGAAAAGTAAATAAATAAAAACTGTGGGGATGAGGTAGGTGAAAATGGGTGGGCTATTTACCAATAGATTATGTACAGCTGCTGCTCAGATAGCAGATGTTTGAAGTTGGTGAGGGAGATAAGTCTCCAACTTCAGCGATTTTTGCAATTCGTTCCAGTCACAGGCAGCAGAGTACTGGAACGAAAGGCAGCCAAATGAGGTGTTGGCTTTAGGGATGATCAGTGAGATACACCTGCTGGAGCACGTGCTACGGATGGGTGTTGCCATCGTGACCAGTGAGCTGAGATAAGGCGGAGCTTTGCCTAGCATGGACTTGTAGATGACCTGGAGCCAGTGGGTCTGGCGGCGAATATGTAGCGAGGGCCAGCCGACTAGAGCATACAAGTCGCAGTGGTGGGTGGTATAAGGTGCTTTAGTGACAAAACGGATGGCACTGTGATAAACTGCATCCAGTTTGCTGAGTAGAGTGTTGGAAGCAATTTTGTAGATGACATCGCCGAAGTCGAGGATCGGTAGGATAGTCAGTTTTACGAGGGTATGTTTGGCAGCATGAGTGAGGGTTGCTTTGTTGCGGAATAGAAAGCCGATTCTTGATTTGATTATCGATTGGAGATGTTTGATATGGGTCTGGAAGGAGAGTTTGCAGTCTAGCCAGACACCTAGGTACTTATAGGTGTCCACATATCCAAGGTCGGAACCATCCAGTGTGGTGATGCTAGTCGGGCATGCGGGTGCAGGCAGCGATCGGTTGAAAAGCATGCATTTGGTTTTACTAGCGTTTAAGAACTAATGGGGATCCATAATAAACCCCAGGAAGAGTAGCTGCTGCCTTGACAGGAACTAATGGGGATCCATAATAAACCCCAGGAAGAGTAGCTGCTGCCTTGGCAGGAACTAATGGGGATCCATAATAAACCCCAGGAAGAGTAGCTGCTGCCTTGGCAGGAACTAATGGAGATCCATAATAAACCCCAGGAAGAGTAGCTGCTGCCTTGGCAGGAACTAATGGAGATCCATAACAAATGCAGATAACAGCACAGATTATTGTACTCAGTTTCCTCTATGGGGAGTTCAGTGTGTAATGATGTCACCACCAGACTGTGGACTGTGTAATGATGTCACCACCAGACTGTGGACTGTGTAATGATGTCACCACCAGACTGTGGAGTGTGTAATGATGTCACCACCAGACTGTGGAGTGTGCAATGATGTCACCACCAGACTGTGGACTGTGTAATGATGTCACCACCGGACTGCGGAGTGTGTCATGATGTCACCACCAGACTGTGGACTGTGTAATGATGTCACCACCAGACTGTGGAGTGTGTCATGATGTCACCACCAGACTGTGGAGTGTGTCATGATGTCACCACCAGACTGTGGAGTGTGTCATGATGTCACCACCAGACTGTGGAGTGTGTAATGATGTCACCACCAGACTGTGGAGTGTGTAATGATGTCACCACCAGACTGTGGAGTGTGTAATGATGTCACCACCAGACTGTGGACTGTGTAATGATGTCACCACCAGATTGTGGACTGTGTAATGATGTCACCACCAGACTGTGGACTGTGTAATGATGTCACCACCAGACTGTGGAGTGTGTAATGATGTCACCACCAGACTGTGGAGTGTGTAATGATGTCACCACCAGACTGTGTAATGATGTCACCACCAGACTGTGTAATGATGTCACCACCAGACTGTGTAATGATGTCACCACCAGACTGTGTAATGATGTCACCACCAGACTGTGTAATGATGTCACCACCAGACTGTGGAGTGTGTAATGATGTCACCACCAGACTGTGGAGTGTGTAATGATGTCACCACCGGACTGTGGAGTGTGTAATGATGTCACCACCAGACTGTGGACTGTGATGTCAATGATGTCACTACCAGACTGTGGAGTGTGTAATGATGTCACCACCAGACTGTGTAATGATGTCACCACCAGACTGTGGAGTGTGTAATGATGTCACCACCAGACTGTGGAGTGTGTAATGATGTCACCACCAGACTGTGGAGTGTGTAATGATGTCACCACCAGACTGTGGAGTGTGTAATGATGTCACCACCAGACTGTGTAATGATGTCACTACCAGACTGTGGAGTGTGTAATGATGTCACTACCAGACTGTGGAGTGTGTAATAATGTCACCACCAGACTGTGGAGTGTGTAATGATGTCACTACCAGACTGTGGAGTGTGTAATGATGTCACTACCAGACTGTGGAGTGTGTAATGATGTCACTACCAGACTGTGGAGTGTGTAATGATGTCACCACCAGACTGTGTAATGATGTCACCACCAGACTGTGTAATGATGTCACTACCAGACTGTGGAGTGTGTAATGATGTCACTACCAGACTGTGGACTGTGTTCTGGTTGGAACAGCTCTTAACTCAGTGAGTGTGTCAGGATGACATCACCTATGCCAGATGTTAATAGTTTACCCGTGGGAATCTATTTGACTTTGATACATGTAGAGAATAACTCTAAGAGCTAAGGGGTAATTCAATTTCCATCCACTTTAGAGCAACCGTCTCGCTCTCCCCTCTCGATGATTATCTAACTGCTGAGTGCCGGTATCAAGTTACCTCACAGGCTGAGGCGGTAATCTGGCACCATCACCAGGTGGCAGTCCTGAATGTATGTGAAGTATTGTTGGGCGATATATCACATTTAATATGATTTTCCAAAGGCCTTTATTGGAAGAATGGTTTTAGTTTTTAGGTTTTATGTCCGTTTGTTCTCGTGTTGTCGTTTTGGGTCTCGTCTCCCTTTGTCTTAATGTGCTGCGTGCTTCTTCCCATTTTATGTCCGTTTGTTCTCGTGTTGTCGTTTTGGGTCTAGTCTCCCTTTGTCTTTATGTGCTGCGTGCTTCTTCCCATTTACACCAGAGATCTGTTTATTACCGCGCAGAAAGTATTCAGACCCCTTGACTTGTTTCCACATTTTGTTAGGTTACAGCATTATTCTAAGATTTATTAAATAAAAACAATTTCTCGTCAATCTACACAATATCCCTTAATGTCAAAGTGAAAACAGGTTTTTAGACATTTTTGCAAATGTATACAAAAATTCAATACAGAAATACATTATTTACATAAGTATTCAGACTCTTTGCAATGAGACTCGATATTGAGGTCAGGTGCTTCCTGTTTCCATTGATCATCCTTGAGAAGTTTCTACAACTTGATTGGAGTCCACCTGTGGTAAATTCAATTGATCGGACATGATTTGGAAAGGCACACACCGGTCTATACAAGGTCCCACAGTTGACAGTGCATGTCAGAGCAAAAACCAAGCCACGAGGTCAAAGGAATTGTCCATAGAGCTCCGAGACTGGATTGAGTCGAGGCACAGATCTGGGGAAGTGTACCAAAACATTTCTGCAGCATTGAAGGTCCCCAAGAACACAGTGACCTCCATCATTTTTAAATGTAAGAAGTTTGTAATCACCAAGACTCTTCCTAGAGCTGGCCGCCCTGCCAAACTGAGCAATCGAGGGAGAAGGGCCGTGGTCAGGGAGGTGACCAAGAACCCGATGGTCACTCTGACAGAGCTCCAGAATTCCTCTGTGGAGATGGGAGAGCCCTCCAGAAGGAAACTCCACCAATCAGGCCTTCATGGTAGAGTGGCCACTCCTCCGTAAAAGGTGCATGACAACCCAATCTAACGTCTCTGGAGAGACCTGAAAATGACTGTGCAGCAACGCTCCCCATCCAACCTGACAGAGCTTGAGAGGATCTGCAGAGAAGAATGGGACAAACTCCCCAAATACAGGTGTGCCAAACTTGTAGCGTCATACCCAAGAAGACTTGAGACTGTAATTTCTGCCAAAGGCTTCAACAAAGTACTGAGTAAAGGTTCTGAATACTTATGTAAAATTGTGATTTTTTAAAATATTTTTTTATATAACTTTGCAGCCCACCTATATAACTTGTTATGTGTTGATTGATGAAAAAAAAAATATATAATACAGTTTAGAATAATGCTGTAATTTAGAACAAAATGTGGAAAAAGTCAAGTGGTCTGAATAGTTTCCTAAATGCACTGTATGACGAGATGCTCATGTGTCCACCATGGGAGTTGTTGGAAAAGCATTCCAGGTGACTACGTCATGAAGCTGGTTGACAGAATGCCAAGAGTGTGCAAAGCTGTCATCAAGGCAAAGTGTGGCTACTTTGAAGAATCTCAAATATAAAATATTTGTTTCACACTTTTTTGGTTTCTACATGATTCCATATGTGCTATTTCATAGTTTTGATGTTGGGGTGTAGAAAATAGTTTTAAAAAAGAATGAAAAACCCTTGAATGAGCAGGTGTGTCTTAAGTTTTGAATGGTAGATGTGGTCAGATGTTACTATGGATACTGAAGTATAATCACAAGCATTTCATAAGTGTCAAAGGCTTTTATTGACAATTACATGAAGTTGGTGCAAAGAGTCAATATTTGCAGTGTTGACCCTTCTTTTTCAAGACCTCTCTAATCCGCCCTGGCACGCTGTCAATTAACTCCTGGGACACATCCTGACTGATGGCATGCTGTCAATTAACTCCTGGGACACATCCTGACTGATGGCATGCTGTCAATTAACTCCTGGGACACATCCTGACTGATGGCATGCTGTCAATTAACTCCTGGGACACATCCTGACTGATGGCATGCTGTCAATTAACTCCTGATGGCATGCTGTCAATGGGACACATCCTGACTGATGGCATGCTGTCAATTAACTCCTGGGACACATCCTGACTGATGGCATGCTGTCAATTAACTCCTGGGACACATCCTGACTGATGGCATGCTGTCAATTAACTCCTGGGACACATCCTGACTGATGGCATGCTGTCAATTAACTCCTGGGACACATCCTGACTGATGGCATGCTGTCAATTAACTCCTGGGACACATCCTGACTGATGGCATGCTGTCAATTAACTCCTGGGACACATCCTGACTGATGGCATGCTGTCAATTAACTCCTGGGACACATCCTGACTGATGGCATGCTGTCAATTAACTCCTGGGACACATCCTGACTGATGGCATGCTGTCAATTAACTCCTGGGACACATCCTGACTGATGGCATGCTGTCAATTAACTCCTGGGACACATCCTGACTGATGGCATGCTGTCAATTAACTCCTGGACCACTGATGGCAGCCCATTCTATTCTTGCATAATCAGAATTTGTGAGGTGCTGTTTGTCCCACCCGCCTCTTGAGGATTGACCATAACTTCTCCATTAGATTAAGGTCTGGGGAGTTTCCTGGCCATGGACCCAAAATATTTATCTTTTGTTCCCTGTGCCACTTAGTTATCACTTTTGCCTTTTGGCAAGGTGCTCCATCATGCTGGAAAAGGCATTGTTCGTCATCAAAGGAGAAGTGGCTCTCTGAGGATGAGTTGGTACCATTCTTTATTCATGGCTGTGTTCTTAGGCAAAATTGTGAGTGAGCCCACTCCCTTGGCTGAGAAGCAACCCAACACATGAATGTTCTCAGGATGCTTTACTGTTGGCATGACACAGGACTGATGGTAGCGCTCACCTTGTCTTCTCCGGACAAGCTTTTTTCCGGATGCCTCAAACAATCGGAAAGGGGATTCATCAGAGAAAATTACTTTTCCCCAATCCTCAGCAGTCCAATCCCTGTACCTTTTGCAGAATATCAGTCTGTCCCTGATAGTTTTCCTGGAGAGAAGTGGCTTCTTTGCTGCCCTTCTTGACACCAGGCCATCCTCCAAAAGTCTTCGCCTCACTGTGCGTGCAGATGCACTCACACCTGCCTGCTGCCATTCCTGAGCAAGCTCTGTACTGGTGGTGCCCCGATCCCGCAGCTGAATTAACTTTAGGAGACGGTCCTGACGCTTGCTGGACTTTTTTGGGCACCCTGAAGCCTTCTTCACAACAATTGAACCGCTCTCCTTGAAGTTCTTGATGAGCCGATATGTGGTTGATTTAGGTGCAATCTTACTGGCAGCAATATCCTTGTCTGTGAAGCCCTTTTTGTGCAAAGCAATGACGGCACGTGTTTCCTTGCAGGTAACCATGGTTGACAGAGGAAGAACAATGATTCCAAGCACCACCTTCCTTTTGAAGCTTCCAGTCTGTTATTGGAACTCAATCAGCATGACAGAGTGATCTCCAGCCTTGTCCTCATCAACACTCACACCTGTGTTAACGAGAGAATCACGAGAGAATCACTGACATGTCAGCTGGTCCTTTTGTGGCAGGGCTGAAATGCAGTGGAAATGTTTTTGGGGAATCAGTTAATTGCATGGCAAAGAGGGACTTTCAATTAATTCCAATTCCTCTGATCACTCTTTATAACATTCTGGAGTACATGCAAATTGCCATCATACAAACTGAGGCAGCAGACTTTGAAAATTAATATTTGTGTCATTCTCAAAACATTTGGTCACGACTGTATACTTCTCCAACTATTAAGATCGCAGTATTTGGAGAGATACGTTTCTCTGCCTCCACAAAGCCCAGGAATGATATTCTGACACTATTGTATAGTTCACTGTCATCTAAATGCACTGTGTCAGCTAGAACAACATCTTCACCTAGCTGTCAATACACTGTGTCAGCCAGAACAACATCTAACATCTTCACCTAGCTGTCAATACACTGTGTCAGCCAGAACAACATCTAACATCTTCACCTAGCTGTCAATACACTGTGTCAGCTAGAACAACATCTTCACCTAGCTGTCAATACACTGTGTCAGCCAGAACAACATCTAACATCTTCACCTAGCTGTCAATACACTGTGTCAGCTAGAACAACATCTTCACCTAGCTGTCAATACACTGTGTCAGCCAGAACAACATCTTCACCTAGCTGTCAATACACTGTGTCAGCCAGAACAACATCTTCACCTAGCTGTCAATACACTGTGTCAGCTAGAACAACATCTTCACCTAGCTGTCAATACACTGTGTCAGCCAGAACATCATCTTCACCTAGCTGTCAATACACTGTGTCAGCTAGAACATCATCTTCACCTAGCTGTCCTACAACATAAGAAGAACACATTGGTCTTGTGTCAGTGGATTTGTCTGTTATTATGGAGTTATTTAGTCTTTTACCATTTTTTACATGTTTGTGAATGAATGCCTGCATTTTGGGATTGTCAACTTTTTCCGGAGGTATGTTGGCGCTTGCAAAAGCCAGATCCTGTATATTTTTACATTTTATTTCCATAGTGAAATGAAAATAGCTACTTTTTTTTGTTCGGAAATAGACTACATTTTTGTAGATAAAAAGCCTATTATTCCCATATAATGTTGATAAGACCATGAATAAGTGAAAGGTGTATGTTGATAATGTCCCGGGGCTAACAGTTTGATGCATTAGGCTGAAGCGTTGGCTGCTGGTGAGCGTAAGTGTTGGCAAACATGTTCATTTTAAGTCGGTCCACATGGTTGGGAATTTATTTGAGACTAATTGGATAATTCAATTAGATGGGCAACTGGAGGCCTGCAGCCCCTCCTTTTGTAGACCTGGGAACCAATCACAGCTGGAGGCCTGCAGCCCCTCCTTTTGTAGACCTGGGGACCAATCACAGCTGGAGGCCTGCAGCCCCTCCTTTTGTAGACCTGGGAACCAATTACAACTGGAGGCCTGCAGCCCCTCCTTTTGGAGACCTGGGAACCAATTACAACTGGAGGCCTGCAGCCCCTCCTTTTGTAGACCTGGGGACCAATCACAGCTGGAGGCCTGCAGCCCCTCCTTTTGTAGACCTGGGGACCAATCACAGCTGGAGGCCTGCAGCCCCTCCTTTTGTAGACCTGGGAACCAATTACAACTGGAGGCCTGCAGCCCCTCCTTTTGTAGACCTGGGAACCAATCACAGCTGGAGGCCTGCAGCCCCTCCTTTTGTAGACCTGGGAACCAATCACAGCTGGAGGCCTGCAGCCCCTCCTTTTGTAGACCTGGGAACCAATCACAGCTGGAGGCCTGCAGCCCCTCCTTTTGTAGACCTGGGAACCAATCACAGCTGGAGGCCTGCAGCCCCTAATTTTGTAGACCTGGGGACCAATCACAGCTGGAGGCCTGCAGCCCCTCCTTTTGTAGACCTGGGGACCAATCACAGCTGGAGCCTGCAGCCCCTAATTTTGTAGACCTGGGGACCAATCACAGCTGGAGGCCTGCAGTCCCTCCTTTTGTAGACCTGGTGACCAATCACAGCTGGAGGCCTGCAGCCCCTCCTTTTGTAGACCTGGGGACCAATCACAGCTGGAGGCCTGCAGCCCCTCCTTTTGTAGACCTGGGAACCAATCACAGCTGGAGGCCTGCAGCCCCTAATTTTGTAGACCTGGGGACCAATCACAGCTGGAGGCCTGCAGTCCCTCCTTTTGTAGACCTGGTGACCAATCACAGCTGGAGGCCTGCAGCCCCTCCTTTTGTAGACCTGGGGACCAATCACAGCTGGAGGCCTGCAGTCCCTCCTTTTGTAGACCTGGTGACCAATCACAGCTGGAGGCCTGCAGCCCCTCCTTTTGTAGACCTGGGGACCAATCACAGCTGGAGGCCTGCAGTCCCTCCTTTTGTAGACCTGGTGACCAATCACAGCTGGAGGCCTGCAGCCCCTCCTTTTGTAGACCTGGGGACCAATCACAGCTGGAGGCCTGCAGTCCCTCCTTTTGTAGACCTGGGGACCAATCACAGTTGGAGGCCTGCAGCCCCTCCTTTTGTAGACCTGGGGACCAATCACAGCTGGAGGCCTGCAGTCCCTCCTTTTGTAGACCTGGGGACCAATCACAGCTGGAGGCCTAATCGGTTATCTTATTAAAAACAGCAAATATTTCCCTCAACTCTATGGTAAAATGTGTATAATTGCAGGAAATTAACGTCATTTAAAAAATCTTTGCTGTCATGACGGAGGCCACTTAAATGTTTTCTTGCTGGGGGGGGGTGGGTAATGGATGTGGTTCAGTGATTATGGTATTAATTGACAGAAGGTGCTGAGAAGGTGATTTTTTAGTCTCTTGAGGTCGAATGATGGAAATGCAGGGTATTAAAACCAACTTAAACACCTGGCCCAATCGAATACCCTGGCCCAACCAAAATACCTGGCCCAACCAAACCCAACCAAAAAACCTGGCCCAACCAATACACCTGGCCCAATCAAACACCCTGGCCCAACCAAACCCAACCAAACACCTGGCCTAACCAAACACCTGGCCCAACCAAACCCAAACAAAACACCTGGCCCAACCAAACCTAACCAAACACCTGGCCCAACCAAACCCAGCCAAACACCTGGCCCAACCAAACACCTGGCCCAACCAAACCCAAACAAAACACCTGGCCCAACCAAACCTAACCAAACACCTGGCCCAACCAAACCCAGCCAAACACCTGGCCCAACCAAACCCAGCCAAACACCTGGCCCAACCAAACCCAGCCAAACACCTGGCCCAACCAAACCCAGCCAAACACCTGGCCCAACCAATCCCAGCCATACACCTGGCCCAACCAAACCCAGCCAAACACATGGCCCAACCAAACCCAGCCAAACACCTGGCCCAACCAAACCCAGCCAAACACCTGGCCCAACCAATCCCAGCCATACACCTGGCCCAACCAAACCTAACCAAAACACCTGGCCCAACCAATACATCTGGCCCAACCAAACCCAGCCAAACACCTGGCCCAACCAAACCCAGCCAAACACCTGGCCCAACCAATCCCAGCCATACACCTGGCCCAACCAAACCCAGCCAAACACCTGGCCCAACCAAACCCAGCCAAACACCTGGCCCAACCAAACCCAGCCAAACACCTGGCCCAACCAAACCCGGCCAAACACCTGGCCCAACCAAACCCAGCCATACACCTGGCCCAACCAAACCCGGCCAAACACCTGGCCCAACCAAACCCAGCCAAACACCTGGCCCAACAAACCCGACAGCAAACACCTGGCCCAATTGAACCCAGCCATTCACCTGGCCCAACCAAACCCAGCCATACACCTGGCCTTCAACCAAACCCAGCCATACACCTGGCCCAACCAAACCCAGCCATACACTCCACCATGGCCAAGTTCAACCAAACCCAGCCATACACCTGGCCCAACCAAACCCAGCCATACACCTGGCCCAACCAAACCCAGCCATACACCTGGCCCAACCAAACCCAGCCATACACCTGGCCCAACCAAACCCAGCCAAACACCTGGCCCAACCAAACCCAGCCAAACACCTGGCCCAACCAAACCCAGCCATACACCTGGCCCAACCAAACCCAGCCATACACCTGGCCCAACCAAACCCAGCCATACACCTGGCCCAACCAAACCCAACCAAACACCTGGCCCAACCAAACCCAGCCATACACCTGGCCCAACATACAGACAGCAAAGTTATATTCTATTCTTGGATTGATTGATTGACCTGTCCTCTTCATGTTTCTCCCAGGGAGCATCTGTCAGTCGGAGGGTTCCCCTGGTGGCTGAGATGCTTCATCATCAACTGTATCCTCTTCCTCCTCCTCTTCTTCCTCACAACCCCCGCCATCATCATCTCCACCATGGACAAGTTCAACGTCACCAAGCCTGTCGAGTACCTCAACGTGAGTCACCTTTGACCTCTCTTAGTGAAGCTCAGGAGGTCGACCATAAGACGGCGTCCCAAATGGCACCCTATTCCTTATTTTGGCACCCTATTCCCTATTTTGGCACCCTATTCCCTATTATGGCACCCTATTCCCTATTTTGGCACCCTATTCCCTATTTATAGCACCCTATTCCCTATTTATAGCACCCTATTCCCTATTTTGGCACCCTATTCCCTATTTAGTGCACTATATAAAGAAATAAAGTCCTATTTGGGAGGCAGCCTCAGTTTGACCCTTTTCAAGCCACACTGTACTGCACTGGCCTGGTTACACAACCACTGTGCTGGAACTATCAGAGCCAGCAGACTACAGTTTGATTGACACTATAGTGGGAAAAGGCCATTCATCTGTGTACTATTCCTAACCTTAACTGTTCACCTTTATCTTCAATTTTTCCCTCCTCCCCTTCTACCTCTCCTTCTCTTCTCCTCCTCCTCTTACTTCCTCTCCATCTTCTTCCTCCTCACTCCTCCCTCTTCCTCTCCTCCTCCAGAACCCCATCGTGACTCAGTTCTTCCCCACCCTGCTGCTGTGGGCCTTCTCCGCCCTGCTACCCACCATCGTGTACTACTCTGCCTTCTTCGAGGCCCACTGGACACGGTACCACTCACACACACACTGGACATGGTACCACTCACACACACACTGGACACGGTACCACTCACACTGGACATGGTACCACTCACACACACACTGGACACGGTACCACTCACACACACACTGGACACGGTACCACTCACACACACACTGGACATGGTACCACTCACACACACACTGGACACGGTACCACTCACACACACACTGGACACGGTACCACTCACACACACACTGGACACGGTACCACTCACACACACACTGGACACGGTACCACTCACACTGGACACGGTACCACTCATACTGGACACGGTACCACTCATACTGGACACGGTACCACTCACACACACACTGGACACGGTACCACTCACACTGGACACGGTACCACTCACACACACACTGGACACGGTACCACTCACACACACACTGGACACGGTACCACTCACACACACACTGGACACGGTACCACTCACACACACACTGGACACGGTACCACTCACACACACACTGGACACGGTACCACTCACACTGGACACGGTACCACACACACTGGACACGGTACCACTCACACACACACTGGACACGGTACCACTCACACTGGACACGGTACCACTCACACTGGACACGGTACCACTCATACTGGACACGGTACCACTCATACTGGACACGGTACCACACACACTGGACACGGTACCACTCACACTGGACACGGTACCACACACACTGGACACGGTACCACTCATACTGGACACGGTACCACTCATACTGGACACGGTACCACACACACTGGACACGGTACCACTCACACTGGACACGGTACCACTCACACTGGACACGGTACCACTCACACACACACTGGACACGGTACCACTCACACACACACTGGACACGGTACCACTCACACACACACTGGACACGGTACCACTCACACTGGACACGGTACCACTCATACTGGACACGGTACCATTCACACACACACAGTAAATGTTGATCTTTTCTACTGTGTATCTGGTCCCAGATCTGTTTGTCACTATGTAGGGGTTGGCAAAATCAGCACAAACTGATCTGGGACCTGGCTAACCTACTTAGACCGGATAGCTCTTGTATTCTGTATTTGCCAATGTGTAATGTGGATAATGTTGATTTTTTTCCATGTATTCTAATTAGGTCTGGAGAGAACAGGACCACAATGCATAAATGTTACACCTTCCTCATCTTCATGGTCTTACTGCTGCCCTCTCTAGGACTCAGCAGGTACTACACGTCTTCATTATTGTCCATGAACATTTTTAAATTGGGATATCAATTTGATTGGAGGTGCACAACACACTCCCCCGCAACACACTCCCCCGCAACACACTCCCCCGCAACACACTCCCCCGCATCACACTCCCCCGCATCACACTCCCCCGCATCACACTCCCCCGCATCACACTCCCCCGCAACACACTCCCCCGCAACACACTCCCCCGCAACACACTCCCCCGCAACACACTCCCCCACAACACACTCCCCCACATCTCGTCATGATCCGTCCAGCCGTTACCGAGAACCCCCATAACAGATTTTTGGACAGGGTCGTTAGCATTAGGTTTGTCAGACAAAGTGTTTTGCCCTAACCTTGCTTAAAGACGTCGTATTAAAACGAAGCTACAGAGTCCGAGGCTACAGAGTCCGAGGCTACAGAGTCCGAGGCTACAGAGTCCGAGGCTACAGAGTCCGTAATGTGACATTTAGATCCATTTGGACTGAATAAGTTTGTAGGTGCAGCAGTTTTTATTAAATGTATAATTAATAATCAGACACATTTCCCTCCATTAAGTACCAACCCTGTGTTACCTTTTTATACTGTATATACAGTGGGGCAAAAAAAAGTATTTAGTCAGCCACCAATTGTGCAAGTTTTCCCACTTAGAAAGATGAGGCCTGTAATTTTCATCATAGGTACACTTCAACTATGAGAAAACAAAATGGAAAAAAAAATCCAGAAAATCACATTGTAGGATTTTTAATTAATTTATTTGCAAATTATGGTGGAAAATAAGTTTTTGGTCAATAACAAAAGTTTATCTCAATACTTTGTTATATATCCTTTGTTGGCAATGACAGAGGTCAAACGTTTTCTGTAAGTCTTCACAAGGTTTTCAACAACACGGACTTTCAACTCCCTCCAAAGATTTTCTATGGGGTTGAGATCTGGAGACTGGCTAGGCCACTCCAGGACCTTGAAATGCTTCTTACGAAGCCACTCCTTCGTTGCCCGGGCGGTGTGTTTGGGATCATTGTCATGCTGAAAGACCCCGCCACGTTTCATCTTCAATGCCCTTGCTGATGGAAGGAGGTTTTCACTCAAAATCTCACGATACATGGCCCCATTCATTCTTTCCTTTACACGGATCAGTCGTCCTGGTCCCTTTGCAGAAAAACAGCCCCAAAGCATGATGTTTCCACCCCCATGCTTCACAGTAGGTTTGGTGTTCTTTGGATGCAACTCAGCATTCTGTGTCCTCCAAACACGACGAGTTGAGTTTTTACCAAAAAGTTATATTTTGGTTTCATCTGACATTCTCCCAATCTTCTTCTGGATCATCCAAATGCTCTCTAGCAAACTTCAGACGGGCCTGGACATGTACTGGCTTAAGCAGGGGGACACGTCTGGCACTGCAGGATTTGAGTCCCTGGCGGGGTAGTGTGTTACTGATGTTACTTTGGTCCCAGCACTCTGCAGGTCATTCACTAGGTCCCCCCGTGTGGTTCTAGGATTTTTGCTCACCGTTCTTGTGATCATTTTGACCCCACGGGGTGAGATCTTGCGTGGAGCCCCAGATCGAGGGAGATTATCAGTGGTCTTGTATGTCTTCCATTTCCAAATAATTGCTCCCACAATTGATTTCTTCAAACCAAGCTGCTTACCTATTGTAGATTCAGTCTTCCCAGCCTGGTACAGGTCTACAATTTCTGGTTTCTGGTGTCCTTTGACAGCTCTTTGGTCTTGGCCATAGTGGAGTTTGGAGTGTGAATGTTTGAGGTTGTGGACAGGTGTCTTTTATACTGATAACAAGTTCAAACAGGTGCCATTAATACATGTAACGAGTGGAGGACAAAGGAGCCTCTTAAAGAAGTTACAGGTCTGTGAGAGCCAGAAATCTTGCTTGTTTGTAGGTGACCAAATACTTATTTTCCACCATAATTTGCAAATAAATTCATAAAAAATCCTACAATGTGATTTTCTGGATGTTTTAAACGTATTTGGCTAAGGTGTATGTAAACTTCTGACTTCAACTGTATACATATATTTTTAAATTGTCTTTGGTATGACTCTGCCAGGGATCGAACTCCCAACCTTCCATTCTGAGGGCGGACACCCCACTGAATGCGGACATTCTCAATGGAGCCCATCACTAGCCTTAATCTGGGTTCACTGGCCTTAATCTGGGTATACTATTCTTAATCTGGGTTCGCTCGCCTTAATGTGGGTTCACTGGCCTTAATCTGGGTTCACTAGCCTTAATCTGGGTTCACTAGCCTTAATCTGGGTTCACTAGCCTTAATCTGGGTTCACTAGCCTTAATCTGGGTTCACTATTCTTAATCTGGGTTCACTGGCCTTAATCTGGGTATACTATTCTTAATCTGGGTTCGCTCGCCTTAATCTGGGTTCACTGGCCTTAATCTGGGTTCACTGGCCTTAATCTGGGTTCACTAGCCTTAATCTGGGTTCACTAGCCTTAATCTGGGTTCACTATTCTTAATCTGGGTTCACTAGCCTTAATCTGGGTGCAGGAAACTGTCCCTTTATGTTCCCATTCTCAGTCATGGAGTCTCTAATCCCATCGTCAACCACCTCTCCTATCACTCTGAGAATATGATCCCATTCTCAGTCATCGAGTCTCTAATCCCATCGTCAACCACCTCTCCTATCACTCTGAGAATATGATCCCATTCTCAGTCATGGAGTCTCTAATCCCATCGTCTCCTATCACTCTGAGAACTGTTTCCTTCTTCCTTCCAGTCTGGACGTTTTCTTCCGATGGCTGTTTGACAAGCGCTTCCTGGCTGACGCTGCCGTGAGGTTTGAGTAAGTAGCAGTTCCTAGTTCCTCTGCAAATGTCTTCCTAGGTTCCTGGCGTCTAGAGAGTTTTTGTTTTCCCTAGCCACCGTACCCTCTACATCTGCATTGCTTGCTGTTTGGCGTTTTAGGCCGGATGTCTGTATAAGCACATTGTGACATCGTCTGATGTATATAAAACATTTTTTTAAAGGGCTTTAATAAAAATACAGTTGATGGATTTGACCACACTGTCAGTCACAAGACATTACTTTGGATGAATGAGACTTGCCTATCAGCCTCAGAATGATATTTTCTAAACCTTATGTAATTGTTGTTGAACATTACATGGGTACGTCCTTACAATACTCATCAGCAGCAGTAACTCAATCTTTATGGTACGTCTGGTTGCTCTCAACCATAGAACCTTGTGCGCCGTGGTCCCCGCTGGCCTTGTTTCTGGCTCATAATGTAAAAGTTGTCAGTCATATCTTAGTGCTGCTTGTCTTTCAATTTACATACAGTCAGAACAGCCTTCATATTCTCTGATGTGTCCCTTATGGAACTAGCTGTTAGTTTAGTGTCGTCTTTAGGAAGGGCTGAATCCCTAGCGGTCTAGCCAGGGGTATTTTAATCTGTTAGTTTAGTGTCTTCTTTAGGAAGGGCAGAGCCCCTAGCGGTCTAGCCAGGGGTATTTTAATCTGTTAGTTTAGTGTCTTCTTTAAGAAGGGCAGAGCCCCTAGCGGTCTAGCCAGGGGTATTTTAATCTGTTTAGTATCGTCTTTTAAGAAGGGCAGAGCCCCTAGCAGCCGAGCCAGTGGTATTTTAATCTGTTAGTTTAGTGTCGTCTTTAGGAAGGGCTGAATCCCTAGCGGTCTAGCCAGGGGTATTTTAATCTGTTTAGTATCGTCTTTTAGGAAGGGCTGAACCCCTAGCGGTCTAGCCAGGGGTATTTTAATCTGTTTAGTATCGTCTTTTAGGAAGGGCTGAATCCCTAGCGGTCTAGCCAGGGGTATTTTAATCTGTTTAGTATCGTCTTTTAGGAAGGGCTGAACCCCTAGCAGCCGAGCCAGGGGTATTTTAATCTGTTAGTTTAGTGTTGTCTTTAGGAAGGGCTGAACCCCTAGCAGCCGAGCCAGGGGTATTTTAATCTGTTAGTTTAGTGTTGTCTTTAGGAAGGGCTGAACCCCTAGCAGCCGAGCCAGGGGTATTTTAATCTGTTAGTTTAGTGTTGTCTTTAGGAAGGGCTGAACCCCTAGCAGCCGAGCCAGGGGTATTTTAATCTGTTAGTTTAGTGTCTTCTTTTAAGAAGGGCAGAGCCCCTAGCAGCCGAGCCAGGGGTATTTTAATCTGTTAGTTTAGTGTCTTCTTTTAAGAAGGGCAGAGCCCCTAGCAGCCGAGCCAGGGGTATTTTAATCTGTTAGTTTAGTGTCTTCTTTTAAGAAGGGCAGAGCCCCCAGCGGTCGAGCCAGGGGTATTTTAATCTGTTAGTTTAGTGTCTTCTTTTAAGAAGGGCAGAGCCCCTAGCAGCCGAGCCAGGGGTATTTTAATCTGTTAGTTTAGTGTCTTCTTTTAAGAAGGGCAGAGCCCCTAGCAGCCGAGCCAGGGGTATTTTAATCTGTTAGTTTAGTGTCTTCTTTTAAGAAGGGCAGAGCCCCTAGCAGCCGAGCCAGGGGTATTTTAATCTGTTTAGTATCGTCTTTTAGGAAGGGCTGAACCCCTAGCGGTCTAGCCAGGGGTATTTTAATCTGTTAGTTTAGTATCGTCTTTAGGAAGGGCTGAACCCCTAGCGGTCTAGCCAGGGGTATTTTAATCTGTTAGTTTAGTGTTGTCTTTAGGAAGGGCTGAACCCCTAGCGGCCTAGCCAGGGGTATTTTAATCTGTTAGTTTAGTGTTGTCTTTAGGAAGGGCTGAACCCCTAGCGGTCTAGCCAGGGTATTTTAATCTTACCCCACGAGGTCCGGAATGCTGCTGGTTTCCAGTAGGATTAGAATGAATTACTACACCTGGCCAGCAGGGTTAGAATGAGTTACCACACCTGGCCAGCAGGGGTAGAATGAGTTACCACACCGGGCCAGCAGAGATAGAATGAGTTACCACACCGGGCCAGCAGAGATAGAATGAGTTACCACACCGGGCCAGCAGAGATAGAATGAGTTACCACACCTGGCCAGCAGGGTTAGAATGAATTACCACACCGGGCCAGCAGGGTTAGAATGAGTTACCACACCTGGCCAGCAGGGTTAGAATGAGTTACCACACCGGGCCAGCAGGGTTAGAATGAGTTACCACACCTATTCAATCTTCTCAGATCCAGAGTGAATAGGGTCTGAGATTCAGTGAGTAATATTGTTGTTGTGATGTAATATCCTGTCTATACCCCACCTCATAGTCTAACGTAGTGGTTCTTATCTTAGCCCTACCTTGTCAGGTAACAATGATCTCCTCTGGACCAATCAGAACAGCTTCCATGTTTTCTCATCATATTGTGTCCTTATGGAACTGGCTGTTTGATTTGGGTTTAGTATTGTCATTTAGGAGGGAGTAAGTCTGTCATATCCCCTTTCACACTGTTGTCCCGACCCGTAGTGGGCCGGGCCTGGTTACGTGTCCCACGTCGCTTCAGAAACCATGCTGCAATGAGAACAGAACGAATCCAACGTAGTGTGGTTCTGGTTGGCACTGTAGTGTGAAAAAAGGTATGTTATTGTTGCGATGTCATTTCCTGTCTCCCCACCCACCCCAGGTGTGTGTTTCTGCCTGACAACGGGGCGTTCTTTGTGAACTATGTCATCGCGTCGGCGTTCATTGGTAACGCCATGGATCTGCTGAGGATCCCTGGTCTGCTCATGTATATGACCCGGCTGTGTCTGGCTCGCTCTGCTGCCGAGAGACGCAACGTCAAGAGGGTGAGTAGAGGAGCGCCACCTGGTGGTCAGGAAGACCTCAGTTATTCAATCTCATAAACTACATCACTTGTTATGTAGTTATATCAAAGATTATCAATGGACTGACAAGATAGTCGACTGACCGCTCTAATAATGGGAATAAATGTCCGGCATAAAACACAAAATATTTTTTGTCAAAGTTGCCAGAATGCCACATTCGTCCACTTAAATCAGTACATTCGTAACAACCTAAACATCACACAACTTCTATTCGATCAAATAAGCCTCACGTTGCAAATTAGCAATTACATTTTATGTTGACCAAATACGACACTCAATGACCTCCACACATAAAATCCCCACTTCCACTGGTTAACGCTGTATTTTCATGTGGACAGATTTTGGGGGCGGAGTCAATTCTTTCACTTCGCCTCTTCCTCTCTGGTTATATGTTACTGCAGTGTTCCCCAACCCTGGTCCTCCGGGTTGTACTGTTGGGTCTCCTGGAGAACCAGGGTTGGGAAACACTGTGCTACTGGGTCAGGGTCAAATACATTTAAAACCAGTCAATTCAGGAAGAAAACGGACATTTCAATGAGCAGAGCAATGAGGAAATTTCAATTTACTTCCTGAATTGACTGTGTTGAAATGGAATGAACCCCAACCCAGACAAGCTATGCTTTTGTTGAACTTAAGCTTCCCTTAGGACATATAATAATATCCTCCTGTTAATGTGAGTTCCAGTTCTATAACTCTATTTCTATGCTCTGTATCACCAGGCGTATGAGTTCCAGTTCTATAACTCTATTTCTATGCTCTGTAGCACCAGGCGTATGAGTTCCAGTTCTATAACTCTATTTCTATGCTCTGTAGCACCAGGCGTATGAGTTCCAGTTCTATAACTCTATTTCTATGCTCTGCAGCACCAGACGTATCAGTTCCAGTTCTATAACTCTATTTCTATGCTCTGCAGCACCAGGCGTATGAGTTCCAGTTCTATAACTCTATTTCTATGCTCTGCAGCACCAGGCCTATGAGTTCCAGTTCGGGGCGGCCTATGCCTGGATGATGTGCGTCTTCACTGTGGTCATGACATACAGCATCACCTGTCCAATCATCGTCCCCTTCGGTGAGCTGAGATCCACGGTTACTAACTGCACACTGGGCACAGAGGGGTTTAAATCAACGTGGAAGAAAATATAATGGATTTGCACAAAGTCATCAACTATTGATTTGAAGATGACATTTCAACCACGGGGGTTAAGTCATCATGGTAATCCATTTTCAACATAGACAAACCTTGTATAAAATATGTTGAATTTGTACCTTTGAAACAATATCAGATCTTCACCGTAATATCCACTATAAGAAGAACAAAACTCTAAGCTGTTACCAATGTGCTATGTTGAGATATGTTGAGGAATCTCCACTTAACAGATTCACTGTTGCTATCAACGTTATTCCAAAGGGTAGGTTCAAGAGAGCACATTAAATATACCCATACTTTATCAATTATATCATCAATAATGCTATTTAGGCCTATATATGAGTTTAGGGAGTCATAAACAGCTGTTGTTAAAAATTGGACCCAGGATTGATCTAAAATACACCATACATAAAGAATATGACTCAATCAAATCAAAATGGATTCAAACTGGATTTAAAGTTTGATTGAATTGAGTCCTGTCCTTTAACTTGAAATGGCAGAAGTGGATCCAACATAGCAATCATTCATTTGTAGACAGACTGGAATTCAAGGCAGACTCAGTAGCACAGATGGAACCAGCCAATCAGTAGATGGGATCTCCTTTAAATGTTGATGACTGGTTGCGTTGTCAATCAAACACTATTCAATATAAATTTTGTAACACAGCAGAGAGCCTAAACGTTAAGGCTCTCTTACAAACTAATGTGACATTCAACCTTGTGTTGTTATTGTCACCTCAACATTCTATGTTCTCTTATGACATCACAGAGAGCGTACGTGTTCAACGGTCTCTTGTCTGTGGGGATCTTCACCATTGATTTAATCATCTGTGCAGAATCTTGATCTTCACTTTGCGCTATAATTAAATCTCAGTTGCAATCCAGGTCATTGGGTTGTGCTATGAGATGAAGCACAGTGATAACACGTTAGGTTTCGTTGTATAAATATCTGACAATCACATTTCAATTTGGTTATGCTTTTTTTTAAACGGTTCAAAGCGCAGTGATAAAATAATAATAATAATATATGCCATTTAGCAGACGCTTTTATCCAAAGCGACTTAGTCATGTGTGCATACATTCTACGTATGGGTGGGTGACAACTAAACCACAAATCAGACATTGATTTTCCGTTGGAATACATAGTAAACATTAGTGGGAACACATTGGGATATCGACCAACTTTTGGCTGTCTTTTTGAATGTTTGATCATAGGTTGTAATCTCATTCACCAATGTATCAACCAAATCAAACCCAATTATCCACATTGAAACCGACGTAGTGTACCCACTGGGTGGCTTTATGCACTGGGCTGGCTTTCCCAAAGCTTTGGTAGCTAAAATATGTGTGTGTCCCGGGAATATTTCTTGCCATTACCTGGCTGTGGTAGGTTATATATCACCTGACTAGCAGGTTATATATCACCTGACTAGCAGGTTATATATCACCTGACTAGCAGGTTATATATCACCTGACTAGCAGGTTATATATCACCTGACTAGTAGGTTATTTATCACCTGCCTAGTAGGTTATATATCACCTGACCAGTAGGTTATATATCACCTGACCAGTAGGTTATTTATCACCTGACTAGTAGGTTATTTATATTGACTAGTAGGTTATTTATATTGACTAGCAGGTTATTTATCACCTGACTAGCAGGTTATATATCACCTGACTAGCAGGTTATATATCACCTGCCTAGTAGGTTATTTATCACCTGACTAGTAGGTTATATATCACCTGACTAGTAGGTTATATATCACCTGACTAGTAGGTTATATATCACCTGACTAGTAGGTTATTTATCACCTGACTAGTAGGTTATTTATCACCTGACTAGTAGGTTATTTATCACCTGACTAGCAGGTTATTTATCACCTGACTAGCAGGTTATTTATCACCTGACTAGCAGGTTATTTATATTGACTAGTAGGTTATATATCACCTGACTAGCAGGTTATTTATCACCTGACTAGTAGGTTATTTATCACCTGACTAGCAGGTTATATATCACCTGACTAGCAGGTTATATATCACCTGACTAGCAGGTTATATATCACCTGACTAGCAGGTTATATATCACCTGACTAGCAGGTTATATATCACCTGACTAGCAGGTTATATATCACCTGACTAGCAGGTTATATATCACCTGACTAGTAGGTTATATATCACCTGACTAGTAGGTTATTTATCACCTGACTAGTAGGTTATTTATCACCTGACTAGCAGGTTAGTAGGTTATTTATATTGACTAGCACACTGACTAGCAGGTTATATATCACCTGACTAGCAGGTTATATATCACCTGACTAGCAGGTTATATATCACCTGACTAGCAGGTTATATATCACCTGACTAGTAGGTTATTTATCACCTGACTAGTAGGTTATTTATCACCTGACTAGCAGGTTATTTATCACCTGACTAGCAGGTTATTTATCACCTGACTAGCAGGTTATATATCACCTGACCAGTAGGTTATTTATCACCTGACTAGTAAATCAAATCAAATCAAATTTTATTTGTCACATACACATGGTTAGCAGATGTTAATGCGAGTGTAGCGAAATGCTTGTGCTTCTAGTTCCGACAATGCAGTGATAACCAACAAGTAATCTAACTAACAATTCCAAAACTACTGTCTTATACACAGTGTAAGGGGATAAGGAACATGTACATAAGGATATATGAATGAGTGATGGTACAGAGCAGCATACAGTAGATGGTATCGAGTACAGTATATACATATGAGATGAGTGTGTAGACAAAGTAAACAAAGTGGCATAGTTAAAGTGGCTAGTGATACATGTGTTACATAAGGATGCAGTCGATGTTGTAGAGTACAGTATATACATATGCATATGAGATGAATAATGTAGGGTAAGTAACATTATATAAGGTAGCATTGTTTAAAGTGGCTAGTGATATATATATATATATATATTTTACATCATTTCCATCAATTCCCATTATTAAAATGGCTGGAGTTGGGTCAGTGTCAATGACAGTGTGTTGGCAGCAGCCACTCAATGTTAGTGGTGGCTATTTAACAGTCTGATGGCCTTGAGATAGAAGCTGTTTTTCAGTCTCTCGGTCCCAGCTTTGATGCACCTGTACTGACCTCGCCTTCTGGATGATAGCGGGGTGAACAGGCAGTGGTTCGGTGGTTGATGTCCTTGATGATCTTTATGGCCTTCCTGTAACAACGGGTGGTGTAGGTGTCCTGGAGGGCAGGTAGTTTGCCCCCGGTGATGCGTTGTGTAGTCCTCACTACCCTCTGGAGAGCCTTACGGTTGAGGGCGGAGCAGTTGCCGTACCAGGCGGTGATACAGCCCGCCAGGATGCTCTCGATTGTGCATCTGTAGAAGTTTGTGAGTGCTTTTGGTGACAAGCCAAATTTTTCAGCCTCCTGAGGTTGAATAGGCGCTGCTGCGCCTTCTTCACGACGCTGTCAGTGTGAGTGGACCAATTCAGTTTGTCTGTGATGTGTATGCCGAGGAACTTAAAACTAGCTACCCTCTCCACTACTGTTCCATCGATGTGGATAGGGGGTGTTCCCTCTGCTGTTTCCTGAAGTCCACAATCATCTCCTTAGTTTTGTTGACGTTGAGTGTGAGGTTATTTTCCTGACACCACACTCCGAGGGCCCTCACCTCCTCCCTGTAGGCCGTCTCGTCGTTGTTGGTAATCAAGCCTACCACTGTTGTGTCGTCCGCAAACTTGATGATTGAGTTGGAGGCGTGCGTGGCCACGCAGTCGTGGGTGAACAGGGAGTACAGGAGAGGGCTCAGAACGCACCCTTGTGGGGCCCCCGTGTTGAGGATCAGCGGGGAGGAGATGTTGTTGCCTACCCTCACCACCTGGGGCGGCCCGTCAGGAAGTCCAGTACCCAGTTGCACAGGGCGGGGTCGAGACCCAGGGTCTCGAGCTTGATGACGAGCTTGGAGGGTACTATGGTGTTGAATGCCGAGCTGTAGTCGATGAACAGCATTCTCACATAGGTATTCCTCTTGTCCAGGTGGGTTAGGGCAGTGTGCAGTGTGGTTGAGATTGCATCGTCTGTGGACCTATTTGGGCGGTAAGCAAATTGGAGTGGGTCTAGTGTGTCAGGTAGGGTGGAGGTGATATGGTCCTTGACTAGTCACTCAAAGCACTTCATGATGACGGAAGTGAGTGCTACGGGGCGGTAGTCGTTTAGCTCAGTTACCTTAGCTTTCTTGGGAACAGGAACAATGGTGGCCCTCTTGAAGCATGTGGGAACAGCAGACTGGTATAGGGATTGATTGAATATGTCCGTAAACACACCGGCCAGCTGGTCTGCGCATGCTCGGAGGGCGCGGCTGGGGATGCCGTCTGGGCCTGCAGCCTTGCGAGGGTTAACACGTTTAAATGTCTTACTCACCTCGGCTGCAGTGAAGGAGAGACTGCAGAGTAGGTTATTTATATTGACTAGTAGGTTATTTATATTGACTAGCAGGTTATTTATCACCTGACTAGCAGGTTATTTATCACCTGACTAGTAGGTTATATCACCTGACTAGTAGGTTATATCACCTGACTAGTAGGTTATATATCACCTGACTAGTAGGTTATATATCACCTGACTAGTAGGTTATATATCACCTGACTAGTAGGTTATTTATCACCTGACTAGTAGGTTATATATCACCTGACTAGTAGGTTATATATCACCTGACTAGTAGGTTATTTATCACCTGACTAGTAGGTTATTTATCACCTGACTATATATCACCCCCCCTCTTTCTCTCCGCTCCCCCTCCCTCTCCGCTCCCCTCCCTCTCCTCCCCCCTCCCTCTCCTCCCTCCCCCCCCCTCCCTCCCTCTCCTCTCCCCCCTCCCTCCCTCCCTCTCCTCCCCCCTCCCTCCCTCCCTCTCCCCTCCCTCTCCTCTCCCCCTCCCTCCCTCTCCCTCCCCCCTCCCTCTCCTCTCCCCCTCCCTCCCTCTACTCTCCCCCATCTACTCTCCCCCTCCCTCCCTCTACTCTCCCCCTCTACTCTCCCCCCCTCCCTCCTCTCCCCCCTCTACTCTCCCCCTCCCTCCCTCCACTCTCCCCCTCCCTCTCCCTCCCCCCCCTCCCTCTCCTCCCCCTTCCCTCTCCCTCCCCCTTCCCTCTCCTCTCCCCCTTCCCTCTCCTCTCCCTCTCCCCCTCCCTCTCCTCTCTCTCCCTCCCCCCTCCCTCCCTCTACTCTCCCCCCCCCTCCCCCTCCCTCCCTCTACTCTCCCCCTCCTCTCCCTCCCTCCACTCTCCCCTCCCTCCCTCCACTCCCCCCTCCCTCCCTCCCTCTCCTCCCCCTTCCCTCCCTCTCCTCCCCCTTCCCTCTCCTCTCCCCCTCCCTCTCCTCTCCCCCTTCCCTCTCCTCTCTCTCTCTCCCCCTCCCCTCTCCTCCTCTCCTCCCCCCCTCCCTCCCTCTCTCTCTCCCCTCTCCCTCCCCCTCCTCTCCCTCCTCCCTCCCCCCCTCTCCTCTCCTCCCTCCCTCTCCTCTCCCCCCCCTCTCCTCCCTCTCCTCTCCCCCTCCTCTCCTCTCTCCCCTCCCTCTCCTCTCTCTCCCTCCCCCTCCTCTCCTCTCCCCCCTCCCTCCCTCTCTCTCCCCTCCCTCCCTCTCCTCTCCCCCTCCCTCTCCTCTCTCCCTCTCCCCTCCCTCTCCTCTCTCTCCTCTCTCCTCCCTCTCCTCTCCCCCCTCTCTCTCCGCTCCCCCTCCCTCTCCTCTCTCCAGGTCTGATGTACATGCTGTTGAAGCACTTGGCAGATCGCTACAACATGTACTATGCCTACCTTCCCTCCAAGCTGGACAAGAAGATCCACTCTGGGGCCGTCAACCAGGTGGTGGCAGCACCTATCCTCTGTCTCTTCTGGCTCCTGTTCTTCTCCACTCTCCGCACAGGTAAGAGGTCGCCACCTAGTGGCCGTTCTGGGCCATAACAGTTTCAAATACAGGGCTTCAGAAAGTTAAACTTGGAACATTGTTATACTCAGAAGTAGGAACTTTAGTTACAAAAGAGACATAATGAAGCTTGGGAAGTGCAACAACACATGACAGGACTGATAAGGACACATGACAGGACTGTTAAGGACACATGACAGGACTGTTAAGGACACATGACAGGACTGTTAAGGACACATGACAGGACTGTTAAGGACACATGACAGGACTGTTAAGGACACATGACAGGACTGTTAAGGACACATGACAGGACTGTTAAGGACACATGACAGGACTGTTAAGGACACATGACAGGACTGTTAAGGACACATGACAGGACTGTTAAGGACACATGACAGGACTGTTAAGGACACATGACAGGACTGTTAAGGACACATGACGGGACTGTTAAGGACACATGACGGGACTGTTAAGGACACATGACGGGACTGATAAGGACACATGACGGGACTGATAAGGACACATGACAGGACTGATAAGGACACATGACAGGACTGATAAGGACACATGACAGGACTGATAAGGACACATGACAGGACTGATAAGGAAAACACATGACATTACCGATAAGGGGATAAACCATTGAAGGCCCATATCACTGAGTTCCCTCCTTAGCAAGAATGATGCGATGTTTAGAGCTACGGGGGAGACCCCACCCAAAGTGGGGTATGAATACCAGGTGGGTTATGAATACCAGGTGGGTTATGAATACCAGGTGGGTTATGAATACCAGGTGGGTTATGAATACCAGGTGGGTTATGAATACCAGGTGGGTTATGAATACCAGGTGGGGTATGAATACCAGGAATGGGGTTCTCTATGAATTACCAGGTGGGGCCTAACCATACAGAGGTTTGGGTTATTACTGAATACCAGGTGGGGTATGAATACCAGGTTACTGGTATGAATACCAGGTGGGAGTACCACTGAATACCACATTACTGGTAACTCTCCACAACACATTACTGAGTGTCTTCAGCTGTATCGACAAGAAGAATTCAACTTGGTTAAGGTTCTCTAGTGTCCGTGAATTATTTAATCAAAATTAGAGCCTAACCATACAGACTTTTCTGTTTGAGGCAAATCCAATACAACACATTACTGAGTACCACTCACCAATACAACACATTACTGAGTACCACTCACCAATACAACACATTATTGAGTACCACTCTCCAATACAACACATTACTGAGTACCACTCTCCAATACAACACATTACTGAGTACCACTCTCCAATACAACACATTACTGAGTACCACTCTCCAATACAACACATTACTGAGTACCACTCTCCAATACAACACATTACTGAGTACCACTCTCCAATACAACACATTACTGAGTACCACTATCCAATACAACACATTTTTGAGTACCACTCTTCAATACAACACATTACTGAGTACCACTCTCCAATACAACACATTACTGAGTACCACTCTCCAATACAACACATTACTGAGTACCACTCTCCAATACAACACATTACTGAATACCACTCTCCAATACAACACATTACTGAGTACCACTCTCCAATACAACACATTACTGAGTACCACTCTCCAATACAACACATTACTGAGTACCACTCTCCAACACATTACTGAGTACCACTCTCCAATACAACACATTACTGAGTACCACTCTCCAACACATTACTGAGTACCACTCTCCAATACAACACATTACTGAGTACCACTCTCCAATACAACACATTACTGAGTACCACTCTACAACACATTACTGAGTACCACTCTCCAATACAACACATTACTGAGTACCACTCTGCATATTTTCAAGCATACAGGGCATTCAGAACGTATTCAAACCCTTTCCCCTTTTCCACATGTTGTTACTTTACAGCCTTATTCTAAAATGGATTAAATTACTTATTTTGTTTTCATCAGTCTACACACAATACCCCATAATGACAAGACATTTTTGCAAATGTGTGTAGTTGACAGTACATGTCAAGAGAAAAAAACAGGCCGTGAGGTCGAAGGAATTGTCCATAGAGCTCAGTGACTGGATTGTGTCGAGTCACAGATCTGAGGAAGGGTACCAAGACATTTCTGCAACATTGAAGGTCCCCAAGAACACAGTGACCTCCATCATTCTTAAGTGGAAGAAGTTTGGAACCACCAAGACTCTTCCTAGAACTGACCGCCCGGCCAAACTGACCAATCAGGGGAGAAGGGCCTTGGTCAGGGAGGTGACCAAGAACCTGATGGTCACTCAGACAGAGCTCCAGAGTTCCTCTGTGGAGATGGTTGTCCTTCTGCAGCACTCCACCAATCAGGCCTTTATGGTAGAGTGGCCAGACGTAAGCCACTCCTCAGCAACAGGCACATGACAGCCCGCTTGGAGTTTGCCAAAAAAGCACCGAAGACTCAGACCATGAAAAACAGGATTCTCTGGTCTGATGAAACCAAGATTGATTTCTTTGACCTAAATTCCAAGTGTCTGGAGGAAACCTGGCACCATCCCTACGAGGATGCATGGTGGTGGCAGTATCATGCTGTGGGGATGTTTTTCAGAGGCAGGGACTGGGAGACTAGTCAGGATCGAGGGGAAAGATGAATGGATCAAAGAATCTTGATGAAAACCTGCTCCAGAGCGCTCAGGACCTCAGACTGGGGTGAAGGTTCACCTTCTAACAGGATGTTACGCACGCCTCTATGAAGAGGGAACGCCACACCCTGCTACAACTAAACTCTCCGTGAAGTGAAAAGGGTCTGGACTGTAGGTGCAAGTAAGAATGACAACAGGCAGAATGTGATACCGTTTACAAGGACTTTATTTCTTCACACGGTAATATGGGGAAAAGGGGCAGGACGGAACCAAAGCAAAGAAAGTAAATCTCAAAGCCCCCCCCCCCTCTCCTATCTTACCTGCCTACCCACTACTTACCTAATTTAGCACCACCTGGTGCCCTAACCAAAATACAGGGGGTGTCCGCCCAGGTCTTACCTAGTGTGCCTAGACAGTGAATATACTACGGGTATATGTATGCCCGCGGGCCTCTTGCCTAAGCACTCCCTAGGTGCCTTCCCCCCTGGGAACAAATGAAACAGAATATTAAACAATTTCACAAACAAAGAAACAAAGGACATCAAATAAGAACATACCAGCTCTCACAGACATCAAATAAGCTCTATCTGAGCAACAAACTCACAGAACATACCAACTCACAGAACATACCAACTCACAGAACATACCAACTCACAGAACATACCAACTCACAGAACATACCAACTCACAGAACATACCAACTCTCTGCAATGAACTCCCAGAAAATCTCTAGCAAATCTGTCCTGAACAGAACACTGGCTTTTATATAGTTTCAGATTGAATGGGTAATTGGAAACTGCTGCGTTTTGACGAGGGGGCGGTTCAGCTCTCCAATTAGCCATGGAGTCGACCAATCAGCTGCTTGAGGGATTTCAGGAAGCCATTTCCTGAAATAAACACATGCAAATACAAACACATGCAAATGCACAAACTACAACACAAACTGGGGAACGTAACACAGGACAACGACCCTAGAGCACTCAGCCAAGACAACGCAGGAGTGGCTTCAGGACAAATCTCTGAATGTCCTTGAGTGGCCCAGCCAGAGACCGGACTTGAACCCGATTGAACATCTCTGGAGAGACCTGAAAATAGCTGTGCAGCAACGCTCCCCATCCAACCTGACAGAGCTTGAGACAATCTGCAGAGAAGAATGGGAGAAACTCCCCAAATACAGGTGTGCCAAGAATGTAGTGTCATACCCAAGAAGACTCAAGTCTTTAATCACTGTCAAAGGTGCTTCAACAAAGTACTGAGTAAAGGGTCTGAATACTTCAGTAAATGTAATAATAATAATATATATATAAATATAAGTAAGTAAAATATGATATTACCAGTTTTTATTTGTAATAAATAAACATGTAAAAACAGTTTTAACTTTTTATTTTGTGTAGATTGAAGAGGGACATGTGTTTTCTTTTGAGTGTAACAAAAAGTAGGAAGTCAAGGGGTCTGAATACTTTACGAATGCGTTTAACCTTGAATAAGGGCTTCAGATTTGGGGAATTTACACTCTTAATTGTTTTATATTTTTGACATTTTGTCAGTAAATGCAGCTCCGTCTCAGGTTCTGCTGTTGTACAGTGTTTGCACAGCCTTTCCTCTACAGGGAGCCAGGTTTTCCTGTGTCTACCCTTCGCTCGCTCTCAATTTAAGGACTTTATCGGCATGGGAAACATATGTTAACATGAATTTAATTTAATTTGCCAAAGCAAATGAAAAGGATAATAAATAGAAGTGAAATAAACAATCAAATGTAACAGTAAACATTACACATACAGAACAATAAAGACACTACAAATATATTATATATATATATATTCACTCACAGAAGTTACTAAACAATAAAGACATTACAAATATCATATATATATTCACTCATTGTACATTTCTAATGTCATGTTATGTATATACGATGTGCAAATAGTTAAAGTACACAAAGGAAAATAAATCACATAAATATGGGTTGTATTTACAATGGTGTTTGTTCTTCACTGGTTGCCCTTTTCTTGTGACAACAGGTCACAAATCTTGCTGCTGTGATGTCACACTGTGGAATTTCACCCAGTAGATATGGGAGTTTATCAAAATGGGGTTTGTTTTCAAATTCTTTTGTGTGTCTGTGTAATCTGAGGGAAATATGTGTCTCTAATATGGTCATATATTTGGCAGGAGGTTAGGAAGTGCAGCTCAGTTTCCACCTCATTTTGTGGGCAGTGAGCACATAGCCTGTCTTCTCTTGAGAGCCATGTCTGCCTACGGCGGCCTTTCTCAATACCAAGGCTATGCTCACTGTGTATTCTCTGTTTAGGGCCAAAATAGCATTCTAGTTTGCTCTGTTTTTTAGTTAATTCTTTCCAATGTATCAAGTAATTATCTTTTTGTTTTCTCATGAATTCGTTGGGTCTAATTGTGTTGCTGTCCTGAGGCTCTGTGGGGTGTGTTTGTGAACAGAGCCCCAGGACCAGCTTGCTTAGGGGACTCTTTTCCGGGTTCATCTCTCTGTAGGTGATGTTTTGGGAATCGCTTCCTTTTTTGTGGTTGTGGAATTTAAATGTTATTTTCTGGATTTTGATCATTAGTGGGTATCGGCCTAATTATGTTCTTTTGCTCTCTCCTCTCCTGTCTCTCTCTCCTCTCCTGTCTCTCTCTCCTCTCCTGTCTCTCTCTCTCTCTCTCCTGTCTCTCTCTCTCTCTCCTCTGTCTCTCTCTCTCTCTCTCCTCTCTCCTCTCTCTCTCTCTCTCTCTCTCTCCTCTCCTGTCTCTCTCTCCTCTCCTGTCTCTCTCTCTCCTCTCCTGTCTCTCTCTCTCCTCTCCTGTCTCTCTCTCTTCTCCTGTCTCTCTCTCTCCTCTCCTGTCTCTCTCTCTCCTGTCTCTCTCTCTCTCCTCTCCTGTCTCTCTCTCGTCTCTCTCCTGTCTCTCTCTCCTCTCCTGTCTCTCTCTCTCTCTCCTGTCTCTCTCTCGTCTCCTGTCTCTCTCTCGTCTCCTGTCTCTCTCTCCTCTCCTGTCTCTCTCTTTCTCTTCTCTCATTTTCTCAGGTTTCTCAGCCCCTACCTCTATGTTTACCTTCAGCGTCCTGATCATCACCATCATCGTCTGCTTGTCTCATGTCTGCTTTGGACACTTCAAATATCTCAGCGCTCACAACTACAAGGTAAAAAAACAAACACACCCACCAGAGAAATGTTGAAGTGTTCAGTGGATTTAATTTAATTCTGTCTTTATTTAACCAGGAAAATCATTGACTATCTTGTGTCATATCGATCCTGCAATATGAGACACGTTTAAGCAATAAGGCCCGAGTTGGTGTGGTATATGGCCAATATACCACGGCTAAGGGCTGTTCTTAGGCACGACGCAACGCGGAGTACATCGGCCATGTACCACAAACCCCCGAGGTGCCTTATTGCTGTTATAAACTGGATACCAACGTAAAATGAGTGGAGTAAAAATGAGTGTTTTGTCATACCCGTGGTATACTGGTCTGACGTACCACGGCGGTCAGCCAATCAGCATTCAGGGCTCGAACCACCCCGTTTCTACCATTTATAAACACGTCTACATGGTTATAATCTTAGAGCAGTAGTACATCTCACGTGGAACACTCTTAGGATGATCAGAAGTATTCAACTCTTACACAGCTAAGTCCGGAGCCCATTGGTTTTCTGTTAATTAACCTGATAATTAATTGAACCCACCTGGTGTCCCTGGTCTAAATCAGGCCCTGATTAGAGGGGAATCACCCACCTGGTGTCCCAGGTCTAAACCAGTCCCTGGTTAGAGGGGAATCACCCACCTGGTGTCCCAGGTCTAAACCAGTCCCTGGTTAGAGGGGAATCACCCACCTGGTGTCCCAGGTCTAAACCAGTCCCTGGTTAGAGGGGAATGGAAGTGGAACTGGCTTCGAGGTCCAGAGTTGAGTTTGAGGGTGATATAGTATAAAAGTCATCACTGTGAATGTTCTACAGTGGAATTATATATTATATTGTAATTATTATTATTATTATGAGGATATTTTCACCCATCTCTTTGCCCCCCCAGATTGACGTGGAGAATGTGGATGGGGTGGAGAACGGGCATCCAGCACGAACCTCTCCCTCCAATAAGTCAGCAGTAAGTACCACGGAACCGTTCCTATATCATCACCACGTTTTGTGACGTTCTTATTCTTTTTTGGACACAACATTTATTTTTCTGGCGGCAAACTGAAGTTTCTAAGTCTGTGTCCCTTCGTCGGTGATTGGTCAACAGTTGGGATACTTGTAGTCATTCAACGAGTGACGACTCGTTTTCATGCACATTTTTTTCATTGTAAAATACTGCACCAAACATCTTAGTTAGGTGTAAAATACTGCACCAAACATCTTAGTTAGGTGTAAAATTCCGTGACTCTCTTTGGCAACAACTTTTAAATGAATGACAGTTATCTTACATTAGTATTTCGGACTATTTTGAGGAAGTGTATACTGGCTACGGCGTCTCAAAATGGACAAACATTAGTATTGCTGCTTTTTTTCTCGTTTTTCAAGCCAAGGTCTTTTAAGGGAGTATGCGAGTGTTTAGTTAACCTGAACTGAAGAATGCTGACACCTTTACATAGCCTTTACTACGTCTCCCTCCAATAAGTCAGCAGAAACTACCATTTACTCAGCCAGCCTCCATGCTACCATTTACTCAGCCAGCCTCCATGCTACCATCTACTCAGCCAGCCTCCATGCTACCATTTACTCAGCCAGCCTCCATGCTACCATCTACTCAGCCAGCCTCCATGCTACCATTTACTCAGCCAGTCTCCTACCATTTACTCAGCCAGCCTCCATGCTACCATTTACTCAGCCAGCCTCCATGCTACCATTTACTCAGCCAGCCTCCATGCTACCATTTACTCAGCCAGCCTCCATGCTACCATCTACTCAGCCAGCCTCCATGCTACCATTTACTCAGCCAGTCTCCATGCTACCATCTACTCAGCCAGCCTCCATGCTACCATTTACTCAGCCAGCCTCCATGCTACCATCTACTCAGCCAGTCTCCTACCATTTACTCAGCCAGCCTCCATGCTACCATCTACTCAGCCAGTCTCCTACCATTTACTCAGCCAGCCTCCATGCTACCATTTACTCAGCCAGCCTCCATGCTACCATCTACTCAGTCAGTCTCCTACCATTTACTCAGCCAGCCTCCATGCTACCATCTACTCAGCCAGTCTCCTACCATTTACTCAGCCAGCCTCCATGCTACCATTTACTCAGCCAGCCTCCATGCTACCATCTACTCAGCCAGTCTCCTACCATTTACTCAGCCAGCCTCCATGCTACCATCTACTCAGCCAGCCTCCATGCTACCATCTACTCAGCCAGCCTCCATGCTACCATCTACTCAGCCAGCCTCCATGCTACCATTTACTCAGCCAGCCTCCATGCTACCATTTACTCAGCCAGCCTCCATGCTACCATCTACTCAGCCAGCCTCCATGCTACCATTTACTCAGCCAGTCTCCTACCATTTACTCAGCCAGCCTCCATGCTACCATCTACTCAGCCAGTCTCCTACCATTTACTCAGCCAGCCTCCATGCTACCATCTACTCAGCCAGCCTCCATGCTACCATCTACTCAGCCAGCCTCCATGCTACCATTTACTCAGCCAGCCTCCATGCTACCATTTACTCAGCCAGCCTCCATGCTACCATCTACTCAGCCAGCCTCCATGCTACCATTTACTCAGCCAGTCTCCTACCATTTACTCAGCCAGCCTCCATGCTACCATCTACTCAGCCAGTCTCCTACCATTTACTCAGCCAGCCTCCATGCTACCATCTACTCAGCCAGCCTCCATGCTACCATCTACTCAGCCAGCCTCCATGCTACCATCTACTCAGCCAGCCTCCATGCTACCATCTACTCAGCCAGCCTCCATGCTACCATCTACTCAGCCAGCCTCCATGCTACCATTTACTCAGCCAGTCTCCTACCATTTACTCAGCCAGCCTCCATGCTACCATCTACTCAGCCAGTCTCCTACCATTTACTCAGCCAGCCTCCATGCTACCATCTACTCAGCCAGTCTCCATGCTACCATCTACTCAGCCAGTCTCCATGCTACCATCTACTCAGCCAGTCTCCTACCATTTACTCAGCCAGCCTCCATGCTACCATCTACTCAGCCAGTCTCCTACCATTTACTCAGCCAGCCTCCATGCTACCATCTACTCAGCCAGCCTCCATGCTACCATTTACTCAGCCAGCCTCCATGCTACCATTTACTCAGCCAGCCTCCATGCTACCATTTACTCAGCCAGCCTCCATGCTACCATTTACTCAGCCAGCCTCCATGCTACCATTTACTCAGCCAGCCTCCATGCTACCATCTACTCAGCCAGCCTCCATGCTACCATTTACTCAGCCAGCCTCCATGCTACCATTTACTCAGCCAGCCTCCATGCTACCATCTACTCAGCCAGTCACCATGCTACCATCTACTCAGCCTGTCTCCATGCTACCATCTACTCAGCCAGCCTCCATGCTACCATTTACTCAGCCAGCCTCCATGCTACCATTTACTCAGCCAGCCTCCATGCTACCATTTACTCAGCCAGCCTCCATGCTACCATCTACTCAGCGAGCCTCCATGCTACCATTTACTCAGCCAGCCTCCATGCTACCATTTACTCAGCCAGCCTCCATGCTACCATCTACTCAGCCAGTCTCCATGCTACCATTTACTCAGCCAGCCTCCATGCTACCATTTACTCAGCCAGCCTCCATGCTACCATTTACTCAGCCAGCCTCCATGCTACCATTTACTCAGCCAGCCTCCATGCTACCATTTACTCAGCCAGCCTCCTACCATTTACTCAGCCAGTCTCCTACCATTTACTCAGCCAGCCTCCATGCTACCATTTACTCAGCCAGCCTCCATGCTACCATCTACTCAGCCAGCCTCCATGCTACCATCTACTCAGCCAGCCTCCATGCTACCATCTACTCAGCCAGCCTCCATGCTACCATTTACTCAGCCAGCCTCCATGCTGCCATTTACTCAGCCAGCCTCCTACCATTTACTCAGCCAGTCTCCTACCATTTACTCAGCCAGTCTCCATGCTACCATTTACTCAGCCAGTCTCCTACCATCTACTCAGCCAGCCTCCATGCTGCCATTTACTCAGCCAGCCTCCATGCTACCCTTTACTCAGCCAGCCTCCATGCTACCATTTACTCAGCCAGCCTCCATGCTGCCATTTACTCAGCCAGCCTCCATGCTACCATTTACTCAGCCAGCCTCCATGCTACCATTTACTCAGCCAGCCTCCATGCTGCCATTTACTCCCCCACTTGGTTACAACATCCACACTAGCACACCCAGTATGAATGTTAAAGTAGCTGTCCACTCATACCCAAATAATGCTGTTGGCTCATCTATACTCGTATTTGTGGCCAAAGCAGAAATGAAAGAGAAACGCTTCACTTTAATCTATTTCCAGATCACACAATGACCTGTCTCCTTCTCCATTCTTCCCCTCCCCCTCTCTACTCCTCCCTCATGTCGTCCCTCTCTACTCCTCCCTCATGTTGTCCCCTCTCTATTCCTCCCTCATGTCGTCCCCTCTCTCCTCTCTACTCCTCCGTCATGTCGTCCCCTCTCTCCTCTCTACTCCTCCCTCATGTCGTCTCCTCTCTACTCCTCCCTCATGTCGTCCCCTCTCTCCTCTCTACTCCTCCCTCATGTTGTCCCCTCTCTCCTCTCTATTCCTCCCTCATGTCGTCCCCTATCTATTCCACTTATTGTCGTCTCCTCTCTACTCCTCCCTCATGTCGTCCCCTCTCTCCTCTACTCCCTCATGTCGTCCCCTCTCTCCTCTCTATTCCTCCCTCATGTCGTCCCCTCTCTCCTCTCTATTCCTCCCTCATGTCGTCCCCTCTCTCCTCTCTATTCCTCCCTCATGTCGTCCCCTATCTATTCCACTTATTGTCGTCTCCTCTCTACTCCTCCCTCATGTCGTCCCCTCTCTCCTCTACTCCCTCATGTCGTCCCCTCTCTCCTCTCTACTCCTCCCTCATGTCGTCCCCTCTCCTCTCTACTCCTCCCTCATGTCGTCCCCTCTCTCCTCTCTACTCCTCCCTCATGTCGTCTCCTCTCTACTCCTCCCTCATGTCGTCCCCTCTCTACTCCTCCCTCATGTCGTCTCCTCTCTACTCCTCCCTCATGTCGTCTCCTCTCTACTCCTCCCTCATGTCGTCCCCTCTCTCCTCTACTCCTCCCTCATGTCGTCCCCTCTCTCCTCTCTACTCCTCCCTCATGTCGTCCCCTCTCTCCTCTCTACTCCTCCCTCATGTCGTCCCCTCTCTCCTCAATACTCCTCCCTCATGTCGTCCCCTCTCTCCTCTCTACTCCTCCCTCATGTCGTCCCCTCTCTCCTCTCTACTCCTCCCTCATGTCGTCTCCTCTCTCCTCTCTACTCCTCCCTCATGTCGTCTCCTCTCTACTCCTCCCTCATGTTGTCCCTCTCTCCTCTCTACTCCTCCCTCATGTCATCCCCTCTCTCCTCTCTACTCCTCCCTCATGTCGTCCCCTCTCTCCTCTCTACTCCTCCCTCATGTCGTCCCTCTCTCCTCTCTACTCCTCCCTCATGTCGTCCCCTCTCTCCTCTCTATTCCTCCCTCATGTCGTCCCCTCTCTCCTCTCTATTCCTCCATCATGTCGTCCCCTATCTATTCCACTTATTGTCGTCCCCTCTCTACTTCTCCCTCATGTCATCCCCTCTCTCCTCTACTCCTCCCTCATGTCGTCCCCTCTCTCCTCTCTACTCCTCCCTCATGTCGTCCCCTCTCTCCTCTCTACTTCTCCCTCATGTCGTCCCCTCTCTCCTCTCTACTCCTCCCTCATGTTGTCCCTCTCTCCTCTCTACTTCTCCCTCATGTCGTCCCCTCTCTCCTCTCTACTCCTCCCTCATGTTGTCCCTCTCTCCTCTCTACTTCTCCCTCATGTCGTCCCCTCTCTCCTCTCTACTCCTCCCTCATGTCGTCCCCTCTCTCCTCTCTATTCCTCCCTCATGTCGTCCCTCTCTACTCCTCCCTCATGTTGTCCCCTCTCTCCTCTCTACTCCTCCCTCATGTTGTCCCTCTCTCCTCTCTACTTCTCCCTCATGTCGTCCCCTCTCTCCTCTCTACTCCTCCCTCATGTCGTCCCCTCTCTCCTCTCTATTCCTCCCTCATGTCGTCCCTCTCTCCTCTCTACTCCTCCCTCATGTCGTCTCCTCTCTTCTTTCTCATCAACAGCAGATGTACATTGCCTCGGTGCTCCAGGATCCCAGCTTAGACGAGCTGGGTTCGGCTGGCAGCGGGGTCAGCGAGGGTTCGCAGGACGAGGAGATCATCCAAGTGGGGAACAGCCTCAATGAGGCCGACTTCCAGGTAGCCTAGTGGTTTTAAGAAGCGGGCCAGCAACTGGAGGGTTGCTGGTTTGAATCCCAGCTCTAACTGGAAAGATCTGATGCGGTGTGAGCCAGAGGGCGATCGTAGTATAGATGCAGTAGCATTGCCTGCCGTTGTACTCTTGAGTCCTGCAGCTTCTAACTCCTCTGTCCTCGAGCAGTTCTCTGCAAGTTAATGGACAGTGCGGTATTCTGCTCTCCCTTTTGTCCTTCCAGAGTGGTGAGGACAGTCTTCTCGCTAACGAGGTGCGGCACTGACGTGAGGGGATGCCGGAGACCGAGGACGGGGAGAGAGAAGAAGAGACTAAGGTGTAATGTGACTGACGTGATGGATGCGCTGGTCTAGTGAATGAAGCTACGGAGCTGAAACGGACTGACAGACGGCTCTATAAGACATGAAGAGAGACCACTAAACCTTAAACACCTTGAGTCAAGAGAGAGGGACTATTTCTCTGTCTACACTAACGAACAAAGCAACACAAATAGCTTTCTCATGCCTTTCACTCCTCTTCAGCTTAGGCCATGGACCACAGTTCTCCAGCATATCCCCCCCCCCCCCCAGAGAGGCTACACTAACACCAACATGCAAAGATGAGAGAGAGAGAGCGGTGGACTACTGTCTACATTAACTAACAAAGGAAGACTACTTACTAAAGACCTCTATCAACAACTGCTTCTCTAGGATCCTCTTGCTAGGACTCTACTCCGGCACTAGGACTCTACTGTAGGACTCTACCCTGGCGCTAGGACTCTACTGTAGGACTCTACCCTGGCGCTAGGACTCTACTGTAGGACTCTACCCTGGCGCTAGGACTCTACTGTAGGACTCTACCCTGGCGCTAGGACTCTACTGTAGGACTCTACCCTGGCGCTAGGACTCTACTGTAGGACTCTACCCTGGCGCTAGGACTCTACTGTAGGACTCTACCCTGGCGCTAGGACTCTACTGTAGGACTCTACCCTGGCGCTAGGACTCTACTGTAGGACTCTACCCTGGCGCTAGGACTCTACTGTAGGACTCTACCCTGGCGCTAGGACTCTACTGTAGGACTCTACCCTGGCGCTAGGACTCTACTGTAGGACTCTACCCTGGCGCTAGGACTCTACTGTAGGACTCTACCCTGGCGCTAGGACTCTACTGTAGGACTCTACCCTGGCGCTAGGACTCTACTGTAGGACTCTACCCTGGCGCTAGGACTCTACTGTAGGACTCTACCCTGGCGCTAGGACTCTACTGTAGGACTCTACTCCGGCGCTAGGACTCTACTGTAGGACTCTACCCTGGCGCTAGGACTCTACTGTAGGACTCTACCCTGGCGCTAGGACTCTACTGTAGGACTCTACCCTGGCGCTAGGACTCTACTGTAGGACTCTACCCTGGCGCTAGGACTCTACTGTAGGACTCTACCCTGGCGCTAGGACTCTACTGTAGGACTCTACCCTGGCGCTAGGACTCTACTGTAGGACTCTACCCCGGCGCTAGGACTCTACTGTAGGACTCTACCCCGGCGCTAGGACTCTACTGTAGGACTCTACCCCGGCGCTAGGACTCTACTGTAGGACTCTACCCCGGCGCTAGGACTCTACTGTAGGACTCTACCCCGGCGCTAGGACTCTACTGTAGGACTCTACCCTGGCGCTAGGACTCTACTGTAGGACTCTACCCTGGCGCTAGGACTCTACTGTAGGACTCTACTGTAGGACTCTACTCCGGCGCTAGGACTCTACTGTAGGACTCTACCCTGGCGCTAGGACTCTACTGTAGGACTCTACCCTGGCGCTAGGACTCTACTGTAGGACTCTACCCTGGCGCTAGGACTCTACTGTAGGACTCTACTCCGGCGCTAGGACTCTACTGTAGGACTCTATCCTGGCGCTAGGACTCTACTGTAGGACTCTACCCTGGCGCTAGGACTCTACTGTAGGACTCTACCCTGGCGCTAGGACTCTACTGTAGGACTCTACTCCGGCGCTAGGACTCTACTGTAGGACTCTACCCTGGCGCTAGGACTCTACTGTAGGACTCTACCCTGGCGCTAGGACTCTACTGTAGGACTCTACCCTGGCGCTAGGACTCTACTGTAGGACTCTACCCTGGCGCTAGGACTCTACTGTAGGACTCTACCCTGGCGCTAGGACTCTACTGTAGGATTCTACCCTGGCGCTAGGACTCTACTGTAGGACTCTACTGTAGGACTCTACCCTGGCGCTAGGACTCTACTGTAGGACTCTACTGTAGGACTCTACTGTAGGACTCTACCCTGGCGCTAGGACTCTACTGTAGGACTCTACCCCGGCGCTAGGACTCTACTAGGACTCTGTAGGACTCTACTGTAGGACTCTACTCCGGCGCTAGGACTAGCTAGGACTCTACTATAGGACTCTACTCCGGCGCTAGGACTCTACTATAGGACTCTACTGTAGGACTCTACTATAGGACTCTACTCCGGCGCTAGGACTCTACTATAGGACTCTACTATAGGACTCTAGTCTGGCGCTAGGACTAGCTATGACTCTACTGTCGGACTCTACCCCGGCGCTAGGACTCTACTGTAGGACTCTACCCCGGCGCTAGGACTCTACTGTAGGACTCTACCCCGGCGCTAGGACTAGCTAGGACTCTACCCCGGCGCTAGGACTCTACTGTAGGACTCTACCCCGGCGCTAGGACTCTACTGTAGGACTCTACCCCGGCGCTAGGACTCTACTGTAGGACTCTACCCCGGCGCTAGGACTAGCTAGGACTCTACCCCGGCGCTAGGACTCTACTGTAGGACTCTACCCCGGCGCTAGGACTCTACTGTAGGACTCTACCCCGGCGCTAGGACTCTACTGTAGGACTCTACCCCGGCGCTAGGACTAGCTAGGACTCTACCCCGGCGCTAGGACTCTACTGTAGGACTCTACCCCGGCGCTAGGACTCTACTGTAGGACTCTACCCCGGCGCTAGGACTCTACTGTAGGACTCTACCCCGGCGCTAGGACTCTACTCTCTCTGATATCTTCCTTCATGACGAATCTATCTTTTCTGATGGCAGGGACACTTAGCAGTAGTTAACTCCCTCTTCCAACTGTTGATCTAGAGCTGCCTCTGAACTGAGGCTCGGGACTGTGAAGTGAGAACAGCCACTCTCTAAGAAAAACTGCACTGGGAGCCCCGCACACTCACAACTGAGATGGGAAGAAGATTCCTTTTTTTGGCCTTGTCATGCAGTGCAGACTGGGGGGGGGGGGACTAGCTTTCTGTCTAGATTTCCTTAAAACTACGACTATTGCACTTGAAAGAGAAGTTTGGTGTGTGTTTGTGCCCTACACTGGCTCGGCTTAGTGGGGTGATGTGGCTTTGGCTCGCATGTGTTTTCCTCCTCACAGAACCGTGGGTCTGGTTTGCTAGGGGTCTAGAATAGCCTCGGACTTCAGAGGGGCTGGGGGGGGGGATCTTTAGTTCCCCTAATCCTTTGCCTGTTCTGCCTGCATCCTTAATAGTCTCTGCACGAGAGGCTGCTTCACAACAAGCAGCTTTATATGAGAAGACGGAGATTAAATGTCTGTCAGCGTCACAATGTTAGCCTGCTCTGGTCTCCTTCTACTCTGTCCCGACCGTCTCCGGGAGTCTCTGGGTGGTTCCAGCCCTGTGTAAAAAGGAAGGTGGTCGCTATGACGACGACCACTCTGTAACAAACTGAACTAACACTCCCTCATTGCTGTTTACTTTTATGTTTAGCTTTTTTCGATGTTGTTCAGCAACAAAAACTCGGGATTTGTAAAATAGCCTCTTTTTATTTTATTTTGTATTTATTTTTTTAGGCATGGTTATTTTAAGTTGGTCTGAGAACTTTAATTACTTAACTACTGTTTCGACGTTAAAATGACGTAACTGGATGAATGGATCATGTAACATGGATACTGTACCTCGTAAACAACACGGTTTCTCTGTCTTCTGGCCGGTTCTGGCCAGAGAAGTGGGACTGCGGCTCCAGACTGAGCCCTAACTGAGCCCTAATGGAGCCCTAATGGAGCCCTAATGGAGCCCTAACATAACTGAAGGAGGAAGACAGCGGAGAACCCCTAGATGATGCCCCCGGGAAGCACATATGAAGTGGATATGACAGCCCACCCTGTACCCTGTTTTGTGTCCCACAACTGTGGTTGCAAAATTCACAAAATTGTCCCAGAGTTCCTAGGTTTTTCACATCTTGGTTAGAAGTTTCTTGGAATAAGGGATTTCTGGGGAAAAACCGAGGAACTTTGAAAGTTTCCGTAATTTTGCAACCTCAGCCAGTCCTCCTCTCCCAGCCAGGACTCTGTGGGACAACGTTCCTCTGTAGAGGGAGAACTCGACCCTTGAACTCTTGGTCTGTGACCTGTTCATGTAGTTCCCCCAGGACTCCCTGGGGTCGCGTTCAGCAAGGGTCGGGGCACAACGTGGTTGAACGTTCAGATATATGTTATGTCGAACAAAATATGCCTCTGAAATGTAGAATAAGGAATCATGGCAACTCTATTCATGACATTTCTATCTGCAACGTTCCACAACGTTTGCCTACTGAATGTGACCTTTTGACTGGTCTGTGTTCACTAGTTCTATCTATCTCATCGAACTGCTCTCATATCATACAAGTTCTTATACAAGACAAGCCTCTTTATTTTGGTGTTTTACTTCACTGTACTAAAGATTTCACTGTTGGTTTGAACATTTTGTTTTTTTGTGTGGGGGGGATAACGAGCTTTTAAAAGATAGTCTACCGAGTTCTGCCGACTCTAGATGGGCTCTGATTGGTTTAAGGATGCCTAGCGTCATCCAATGACAACATGAATTGTGACATCAGCGAGATACTCAATATTGCAAAATTAAAATAAATTTAAAAAAGTTAAAATGATCATTGAGCATTGATAGAAATGACAATGCCCCTAACTGCCATCACCCAGCTCCAGTGCTGTATCGTACGCAGTGTTGTCAATATGGTGAAGTCTTCTAGAAAACAGGACAGACAGGCGCTATGTGGGACGCAGACAACGAGTCTTAACGCAGGAAGACGTGATCAGTGGGTTTTTAAGATGCTGGTGTTTTGTTTACGTTGTTTCACTTCAACACACCATCCCGCTTTATCAGCGGAAAAACAAAATGGATGACACCAACTTTGTTGTTTTTTTATATTTTTCCTTCTCTGTACTTCTCTGTACTCTTTCAAGTAATTCCGCCGCCATAACTTACGATGTCATGTTGCTCTCTTCAAGTCGTTGCAATATTCCACTGACAGAATCAATGCTTAGTTTTCCTTCCAACGTGTTGCCTTGAGGCAGAACAGATCCTGGTTGAACCTCAGGGGTCTACTATAACCAAGCAGAATCAATGACTTAGCCAACTATTAGATATAATAATGATTTGATTTTTCTGAGGTAATTTAATTAAGAAAGCTAAACTCAGAGATGTGCGTTTTGGTTGTTGAGTCATCGAGAACATTCCCATTTCAACCTCGTCTTTCTTAACAAAAAGTTATTTCAGAATATTTAAGGCAAATTAGCTGGCTAACTCATTGATCTTGCTTTGTGGTTATACCCTTCTGTCTGGTTTAGCCTGGCTATGTGCATATCTCCTATATAACTGTCATTTCAAAAACATTTCACCTGTCCTGTTTAAAGTCTTGGTTCCACATTGTGGAAAAGCATCAATAAATATGAAACAAATGTCCTTTTGAAATGTTTTCGTAGCACTAATTTGAGCAGTCAGTCAGTCAGTCAATGGGCTGAACCATACATGCTGTGCAGCTTTCCTATTATATGCATAAACCAAGTAACAAATCTAGTGTCTAGTACACATTTAATGTACTCTGTAGTACCTCTATATAACTAGTCCAATGTAGTGTCTGATTCTGTACAGTAAAATGATGCACTCAGGATTTATCAAACGTGTTCTTTTTTTAAAAAGTGTAACGTTTATCAGTTGGTCTCTGAGAAATAGTGTCATTATAAACTCAGCAACAAACAAAAAAGAAACGTCCCTTTTTCAGGACTCTGTCTTTTCAAAGATAATTGAAAATAAATCCAAATAATTTCACAGATCTTCATTGTAAAGGGTTTAAACACTGTTTCCCCATGCTTGTTGTAAAGGGTTTAAACACTGTTTCCCCATGCTTGTTCAATGAACCATAAACAATTAATAAACATGCACCTGTGGAACGGAGTTAAGACACTAACAGCTTACAGACGGTAGGCAATTAAGGTCACAATTATGAAAACGTAGGACACGAAAGAGGCCTTTCTACTGACTCTGGAAAAACACCAAAAGAAAGATGCCCAGAGTCCCTGCTCATCTGCGTGAACGTGCCTTAGGCATGCTGCAAGGAGGCATGACTGCAGATGTGGCCAGGGAAATAAATTGCAATGTCCGTACTGTGAGACGCCTAAGACAGCGCTACAGGGAGACAGGACGGACAGCTGATCGTTCTCGCAGTGGCAGACCACGTGTAACAACACCTGCACAGGATCGGTACAACCGAACATCACACCTGCGGGACAGGTACAGGATGGCAACAACAACTGCCTGAGTTACACCAGGAACGCACAATCCCTCCATCAGTGCTCAGACTGTATGCAATAGGCTGAGAGAGGCTGGACTGAGGGCTTGTAGGCCTGTAGTAAGGCAGGTCCTCACCAGACATCACCGGCAACAACTCCCCCTATGGGCACAAACACAACGTCGCTGGACCAGACAGGACTGGCAAGAAGTGCTCTTCACTGACGAGTCACAGTTTTGTCTCACCAGGGGTGGTGGTCGGATTCTCGTTTATCGTCGAAGGAATGAGCGTTACACCGAGGCCTGTACTCTGGAGCGGGATCGATTTGGAGGTGGAGGGTCCATCATGGTCTGGGGCGGTGTGTCACAGCATCATCGGACTGAGCTTGTTGTCATTGCAGGCAATCTCAACGCTGTGCGTTACAGGGAAGACATCCTCCTCCCTCATGTGGTACCCTTCCTGCAGGCTCATCCTGACATGACCCTCCAGCATGACAATGTCACCAGCCATACTGCTCGTTCTGTGAGTGATTTCCTGCAGACAGGAATGTCTGGGACCTGTTGGATCGGAGGTTGAGGGCTATGGCCATTCCCCCCAGAAATGTCCAGGAACTTGCAGGTGCCTTGGTGGAAGAGTGGGGTAACATCTCACAGCAATAACTGGCCAATCTGGTGCAGTCCATGAGGAGGAGATGCACTGCAGTACTTGATGCAGCTGGTGGCCACACCAGATACTGACTGTTACTTTTGATTTTGACCCCCCCCCCCTCCTTTGTTCAGTGACACATTATTCAATTTCGGTTAGTCACATGTCTGTGGAACTTGTTTATAGTTTATAAACGCTAAATGGAATATATTATCTTTTTGGCACAGACAGCCCTGTGACTAGGGCCCATGTGAACACAATCAGACAGCCCTGTGACTAGGGCCCATGTGAACACAATCAGACAGCCCTGTGACTAGGGCCCATGTGAACACAATCAGACAGCCCTGTGACTACTAGAGCCCATGTGAACACAATCAGACAGTCCTGTGACTACTAGAACACAATCAGACAGTCCTGTGACTACTAGAGCCCATGTGAACACAATCAGACAGTCCTGTGACTACTAGAGCCCATGTGAACACAATCAGACAACCCTGTGACTACTAGGGCCCATGTGAACACAATCAGACAGCCCTGTGACTACTAGGGCCCATGTGAACACAATCAGACAGCCCTGTGACTACTAGGGCCCATGTGAACACAATTACAGACATCCATATTGCAACAGCATCAAGTACAATAATTTATATTTTCATTTGAGTCACTAAGCAGCTGCTCTTACCCAGAGCGACTTTCCCCTAGTGAGTGCATACGTTTTTCTACGTTCCAGTTATAACAGTCTATCGTATAAAACATTTATAATAACGATACATAATGTGAAGGATCAGTTTTTAAGCTGCTCTGAAAACCACTGTGGGATATCCCGGTAACTGCCACAGTAAACACTTAACATAAAGTGTTTTAATAGGGCGTTGGGCAACCAATCAGAACAGCTTCGATGCACCTTGGCATGGATACATACGCCAAGGTGTCTGGAACTCTATTGGAGGGATGCGACAATGTTCTTTTGCGAGAAATTACATAATTTGGTGTTTTGTTGATGGTGGTGGAAAACGCTGTCTCAGGCGCCGATCCAGAATAAGTGTTCAATGTGGTTGAGATCTGGTGACTGAGAGGCCATGGTATGTTGGGTTGAGATCTGGTGACTGAGACGACCATGGTATATTGGGTTGAGATCTGGTGACTGAGGCCATGGTATATTGGGTTGAGATCTGGTGACTGAGACGACCATGGTATATTGGGTTGAGATCTGGTGACTGAGGCCATGGTATATTGGGTTGAGATCTGGTGACTGAGACGACCATGGTATATTGGGTTGAGATCTGGTGACTGAGACGACCATGGTATATTGGGTTGAGATCTGGTGACTGAGACGACCATGGTATATTGGGTTGAGATCTGGTGACTGAGGCCATGGTATATTGGGTTGAGATCTGGTGACTGAGAGGCCATGGTATATTGGGTTGAGATCTGGTGACTGAGGCCATGGTATATTGGGTTGAGATCTGGTGACTGAGACGACCATGGTATATTGGGTTGAGATCTGGTGACTGAGACGACCATGGTATATTGGGTTGAGATCTGGTGACTGAGATCTGGTGACTGAGACCATGGTATATTGGGTTGAGATCTGGTGACTGAGACAACCATGGTATATTGGGTTGAGATCTGGTGACTGAGACGACCATGGTATATTGGGTTGAGATCTGGTGACTGAGACGACCATGGTATATTGGGTTGAGATCTGGTGACTGAGACGACCATGGTATATTGGGTTGAGATCTGGTGACTGAGACGACCATGGTATATTGGGTTGAGATCTGGTGACTGAGACGACCATGGTATATTGGGTTGAGATCTGGTGACTGAGACGACCATGGTATATTGGGTTGAGATCTGGTGACTGAGACGACCATGGTATATGGTTTACATCATTTTCATGTTCATCAAAACCATTCATCGGCCGCTCGTGCCCTGTGGATGGGGGCATTGTCATCCTATGGGGGCGTAGCCATGGTATCCAAGATAATGGACAAAATAACAGCCTGCATGATGGGATGTTAGTTGCTTAATTAACTCAGGAACCACACCTGCTTTCAGCTTAATTCACTCAGGAACCACACCTGCTTTCAGCTTAATTCACTCAGGAACCACACCTGCTTTCAGCTTAATTCACTCAGGAACCACACCTGCTTTCAGCTTAATTCACTCAGGAACCACACCTGCTTTCAGCTTAATTCACTCAGGAACCACACCTGCTTTCAGCTTAATTCACTCAGGAACCACACCTGCTTTCAGCTTAATTCACTCAGGAACCACACCTGCTTTCAGCTTAATTCACTCAGGAACCACACCTGCTTTCAGCTTAATTCACTCAGGAACCACACCTGCTTTCAGCTTAATTCACTCAGGAACCACACCTGCTTTCAGCTTAATTCACTCAGGAACCACACCTGCTTTCAGCTTAATTCACTCAGGAACCACACCTGCTTTCAGCTTAATTCACTCAGGAACCACACCTGCTTTCAGCTTAATTCACTCAGAAACCACACCTGCTTTCAGCTTAATTCACTCAGGAACCACACCTGCTTTCAGCTTAATTCACTCAGGAACCACACCTGCTTTCAGCTTAATTCACTCAGGAACCACACCTGCTTTCAGCTTAATTAACTCAGGAACCACACCTGGTTTCAGCTTAATTCACTCAGGAACCACACCTGCTTTCAGCTTAATTAACTCAGGAACCACACCTGCTTTCAGATTAATTCACTCAGGAACCACACCTGGTTTCAGCTTAATTCACTCAGGAACCACACCTGCTTTCAGCTTAATTCACTCAGGAACCACACCTGCTTTCAGCTTAATTCACTCAGGAACCACACCTGCTTTCAGCTTAATTCACTCAGGAACCACACCTGGTTTCAGCTTAATTCACTCAGGAACCACACCTGCTTTCAGCTTAATTCACTCAGGAACCACACCTGCTTTCAGCTTAATTCACTCAGGAACCACACCTGCTTTCAGCTTAATTCACTCAGGAACCACACCTGCTTTCAGCTTAATTCACTCAGGAACCACACCTGCTTTCAGCTTAATTAACTCAGGAACCACACCTGGTTTCAGCTTAATTCACTCAGGAACCACACCTGCTTTCAGCTTAATTAACCCAGGAACCACACCTGCTTTCAGCTTAATTCACTCAGGAACCACACCTGCTTTCAGCTTAATTCACTCAGGAACCACACCTGCTTTCAGTTTAATTAACTCAGGAACCACACCTGCTTTCAGCTTAATTCACTCAGGAACCACACCTGCTTTCAGCTTAATTCACTCAGGAACCACACCTGCTTTCAGCTTAATTCACTCAGGAACCACACCTGCTTTCAGCTTAATTCACTCAGGAACCACACCTGCTTTCAGCTTAATTAACTCAGGAACCACACCTGGTTTCAGCTTAATTCACTCAGGAACCACACCTGCTTTCAGCTTAATTAACTCAGGAACCACACCTGCTTTCAGCTTAATTAACTCAGGAACCACACCTGCTTTCAGCTTAATTAACTCAGGAACCACACCTGCTTTCAGCTTAATTAACTCAGGAACCACACCTGCTTTCAGCTTAATTAACTCAGGAACCACACCTGCTTTCAGCTTAATTAACTCAGGAACCACACCTGCTTTCAGCTTAATTAACTCAGGAACCACACCTGCTTTCAGCTTAATTAACTCAGGAACCACACCTGCTTTCAGCTTAATTAACTCAGGAACCACACCTGCTTTCAGCTTAATTCACTCAGGAACCACACCTGCTTTCAGCTTAATTAACTCAGGAACCACACCTGCTTTCAGCTTAATTCACTCAGGAACCACACCTGCTTTCAGCTTAATTCACTCAGGAACCACACCTGCTTTCAGCTTAATTAACTCAGGAACCACACCTGCTTTCAGCTTAATTAACTCAGGAACCACACCTGCTTTCAGCTTAATTCACTCAGGAACCACACCTGCTTTCAGCTTAATTCACTCAGGAACCACACCTGCTTTCAGCTTAATTCACTCAGGAACCACACCTGCTTTCAGCTTAATTCACTCAGGAACCACACCTGCTTTCAGCTTAATTCACTCAGGAACCACACCTGCTTTCAGCTTAATTCACTCAGGAACCACACCTGCTTTCAGCTTAATTCACTCAGGAACCACACCTGCTTTCAGCTTAATTCACTCAGGAACCACACCTGCTTTCAGCTTAATTAACTCAGGAACCACACCTGCTTTCAGCTTAATTCACTCAGGAACCACACCTGCTTTCAGCTTAATTCACTCAGGAACCACACCTGCTTTCAGCTTTGTATCATTTCAATGTTTTGACAGTTACCTGTTCTAATATTTTTGGGGTTTATTAATTAATTGAAACACTGATATACAGTGACTTTTTCCACATTTTGTGACGTTACAGCCTTAACCTAAAATGGATTAAATACATTTATTTTAAAATCAGCAATCTACAAACAAACAATACCCCATAATAACAAAAGTGAAAACAGGTTTTTAGACATTTGCATTAAAAAAATATAGAATTGAAATAATACCTTATTTACATAAGTATTCAGACACTTTGCTATGAGACTCGAAATTGAGTTCAGGTGCATCCTGTTTCCATTGATCATCCTTGAGATGTTTCTTCAACTTCATTGGAGTCCACCTGTGTTTAATTAAATTGATTGGACATGATTTGGAAAATCTTTCTATATTAAGGTCCCACAGTTGACAGAGCAAAAATCAAGCCATGAGGTCGAATGTTCCTCTGTGGAGATGGAAGAACCTTCCAGAAGGACAACCATCTCTGCAGCACTCCAACAATCAGGCCTTTATGGTAGAGTGGCTAGACTGAAGCCTCCTCAGTAAAAGGCACATGACAGCCCACGTGGAGTTTGCCAAAAGGCACCTAAAGACTCTCAGACCATGAGAAACAAGATTCTCTGGTCTGATGAAAACAATGTTAAACTCTGGCCTGAATGCCAAACGTCACGTCTGGAGGAAACCTTTCATCATCCCTACGGTGAAGCATGGTGGTGGCAGCATCATGATGTGGGGATGTTTTTCAGTGGCAGGGACTGGGAGACTAGTCAGGATCGAGGCAAAGATGAACGGAGTAAAGTACAGAGAGATCCTTGATGAAAACCTGCTCCAGAGCGCTCAGGACCTCAGACTGGGGTGAAGGTTCACCTTCCAACAGGACAACGATCCTCACTCAGCCAAGACAACGCAGGTGTTGCTTCAGGACAAGTCTCGGAATGTCCTTGAGTGGCACAGTCAGAGCCCAGACTTGAACCCGATCGAACATCTCTGGAGAGACCTGAAAATAACTGTGAAGCAACACTCCCCCCATCCAACCTGACAGAGCTTGAGAGGATCTGCAGAGAAGAATGGGAGAAACTCCCCAAATACAGGTGTGCCAAGAATGTAGCGTCATACCCAAGACTCAAGTCTTTAATCACTGTCAAAGGTGCTTCAACAAAGTACTGAGTAAAGGGTCTGAATACTTATGTAATAAATATATATATTAAAAAATATATATATATATTTTAATATATAAATTAGCAAAATATAGATTAATGGGTTGAAAAAACAATTGTATCAATTTTATAATGAGGCTGTAAGTAACAAAATGTGGAAAAGGTCAAGGGGTCTGAATACTTTCCGAATTCATACTGGCTGTGAAAGAAACTTGGGTCATATTCATTAGGCACCAAACGTAAGATGTCGGACCGAAACGGGAAAGAACAGGGGTGTATTCATTATGAATAAGAACCAAACGGAAGCAAACTGAATGAACCTGGGAGGGACCTACCTGAAGTTATCCAATAGAAACTCTTGTTTTGTTTGCAAAACATTTTCCGTTTGGAGTAAACGGTTTCTGTTTCAAAAAACATTTTTCTACGGTGTACACTAATGAATACGACCCTGGTGATACTGAATCTCATTGTTAGATTGTACATTAGTCTATACTATCCAAGCAAGGCATTGATTTGAAATGGATTGACACACACACACACCACACACCATCCTCTAATGGTTTGACTCACACACACCACACACACACACACACCATCCCCTAACCGTTTGACTCACACACACTACACACACACACACCATCCCCTAACCCTTTGACTCACACACACCACACCACACACACACACACCATCCCCTAATCGTTTGACTCACACACACCACACACACACACACACACATCCCCTAACCGTTTGACTCACACACACCACACCACACACACACACACACCATCCCCTAACAGTTTGACTCACACACACCACACCACACACACACACACACCATCCCCTAACCGTTTGACTCACACACACCACACCACACACACACACACACCATCCCCTAACCGTTTGACTCACACACACCACACCACACACACACACACACACATCCCCTAACGGTTTGACTCACACACAGTACACACACACACACCACACACCACACACACACCATCCCCTAACAGTTTGACTCACACACACCACACCACACACACACACACACCATCCCCTAACGGTTTGACTCACACACAGTACACACACACACACACACACACACACACACACACCATCCCCTAACCGTTTGACTCACACCACACCACACACACACACACACATCCCCTAACCGTTTGACTCACACACACCACACCACACACACACACACACCATCCTCTAACGGTTTGACTCACACCACACCACACCACACCACACACACACACACACACACACACCATCCCCTAACCGTTTGACTCACACACACCACACCACACACACACACACACCATCCCCTAACAGTTTGACTCACACACACCACACACACACCATCCCCTAACGGTTTGACTCACACACACCACACACACACACACACCATCCCCTAACCGTTTGACTCACACACACCACACCACACACACACACACACCATCCCCTAACGGTTTGACTCACACACAGTACACACCACACACACACCATCCGCTAACGGTTTGACTCACACACACCACACACACACACACACACCATCCCCTAACGGTTTGACTCACACACACCACACACCACACCACACACACACACACACACCATCCCCTAACCGTTTGACTCCATTGAGCCTGTGTTCTGTAAGTCATGGCTTTCCTAACATTGAGTGTATAGCTCATGCCTCTGAAACAAATGATGTCTTAAACTCTGAATGTTTCTAGGTAAAGAGTAGTAACATTGCATCTCATACTGAAGGTCCATTCCTGAATAAAGTCAAATGTATGGTTTTCCAGATATTTAATTTTCAGAAATTAAATAGCATCAATGGATTTAATTTCTATCAAAAAAACACACTGAGAAGGGGATCCCCCCCCCCCCGTACCACTTTAGACCAGGGCCCTATTCCCTATATAGTGCACTACTTTAGACCAGAGCCCTACTCCCTATATAGTGCACTACTTTAGACCAGGGCCCTATTCCCTATATAGTGCACTACTTTAGACCAGGGCCCTACTCCCTATATAGTGCACTACTTTAGACCAGGGCCCTATTCCCTATATAGTGCACTACTTTACACCAGGACCCTATTCCCTATATAGTGCACTACTTTACACCAGGACCCTATTCCCTATATAGTGCACTACTTTAGACCAGAGCCCTATTCCCTATATAGTGCACTACTTTACACCAGGACCCTATTCCCTATATAGTGCACTACTTTAGACCAGGGCCCTATTCCCTATATAGTGCACTACTTTAGACCAGAGCCCTATTCCCTATATTCCCTATATAGTGCACTACTAGTGCACTACTTTACACCAGGACCCTATTCCCTATATAGTGCACTACTATAGACCAGGGCCCTATTCCCTATATAGTGCACTACTATAGACCAGAGCCCTATTCCCTATATAGTGCACTACTTTACACCAGGACCCTATTCCCTATATAGTACACTACTTTAGATTAGGGCCCTATGGAACCCTATTCCCTATATAGTGCACTACTTTAGACCAGAGCCCTATGGGCCGTATGGTCTTGGTCTAAAGTAGTGCACTTAATGTAATAGCATTTGGGAGGCATTATGTCTCTTTCTCCCCTATTCCTCTAAGGGCTGTCTGTAGAACAGATTGGTCTGTAATATTCCTCCAGGTCTTTGAACAATAAAATCCGTATTTAATCAGTCTGTCTTATTGTTGAGCTGTTGGTTACAGTTGTTTTGTCCCTGTGAGTGATTTACATTCCGCCGAGTTTCACAATGAGCCGAAATGAATTCATAAAAACCTTTAACACGTTGATATTCCAGACCTTTTATGAGGATTGGTCCTTGTGTTTTATTCAGTTCAATGTTCATATTGCTGTCCTTTACAAGTCTACGACGTGAAGAATCAAAGGTACCACATGACCGTCCCAGAAGGACCTCAGCAGACATGTTGGGATGAGACCATTTAAATAGTTTTAGTGCTGCCTTGTCTCCTTCTGCACTGAAGTGAAGGGAAAAAACTCCCGAACAAGTAACATATATTCCCAACGCATTATTCCCATCAGATGACGGTTCAGGAGAGGAAACTAGTTTATGCAAAGCATCACAAGTTCAGGGAGTCGACCGTGGTTTTCTACTTGGTCTGCAGTTGGTGTTTTGTACCGCCAGGCGTTGTTTTGAGAAGGGCGGTTACGACACAAACCGGGCGACGTGGAAGCGTGGCGAGAATGTCATGTACGCGCGTCTCGCTTGTGATCAACGGGGCTTTTCCCAATAGTTTTTAAAAACGGATTTTCAGTATAGATAAAGGTGTATTTTAAATAGTAGAGAGGATAAAAAAACAACTGACATTCTTAATATCGTGCATACATTTAGATCTATAGCCATGGATGAGGCAATAGCGATTATTTTAATATCCGTTGCGATGTTTTTGGGATGTTTTCTATTAGGTTTGATTCCACTTCTGATGAAACTTTCGGAGGTAAGTCATTTAATTCTTAACCTTGTATTCCCTCCGTTCCCCTCCTGTCTGTAACTTGCGCCGTACCTTCCTTTATGGTCTCTTCTCCCGATGCCAGATATGGTTTTTCAGACCTGTCTCATACTGGTCCCTGCTATGGGATCCACTCCATACAATATTTTGTGAACATTCAATATATAGCTACTGTACCCCCCCTTCATTCCATATATAGCTACTGTACCCCCCCTTCATTCCATAAATAGCTACTGTACCCCCCTTCATTCCATATATAGCTACTGTACCCCCCCCTTCATTCCATATATAGCTACTGTACCCCCCCCTTCATTCCATATATAGCTACTGTACCCCCCCATTCCATTCATTCCATAGATAGCTACTGTACCCCCCCCTTCATCCTACATTCAATAAATAGCTACTGTATTCCATAGATAGCTACCCCTTCATTCAATAAATAGCTACTGTACCCCCCTTCACCCCCTCCATTCAATAAATAGCTACTGTACCCCCCCCCCCTTCATTCAATAAATAGCTACTGTACCCCCCCCTCATTCAATAAATAGCTACTGTACCCCCCCATTCCATAGATAGCTACTTCATTCAATAAATAGCTACTGTACCCCCCTACTGTACCCCCCTTCATTCAATAAATAGCTACTGTACCCCCATATATAGCTACTGTACCCCCCCTTCATTCAATAAATAGCTACTGTACCCCCCTTCATTCAATAAATAGCTACTGTACCCCCCTTCATTCAATAAATAGCTACTGTACCCCCCCATAGATAGCTACTGTACCCCCCCTTCATTCAATAAATAGCTACTGTACCCCCCTTCATTCAATAAATAGCTACTGTACCCCCCCCTTCATTCAATAAATAGCTACTGTACCCCCCTTCATTCAATAAATAGCTACTAAATAGCTACCCCCCTTCATTCAATAAATAGCTACTGTACCCCCCCCTTCATTCAATAAATAGCTACTGTACCCCCCATTCCCCTTCATTCAATAAATAGCTACTGTACCCCCCTTCATTCAATAAATAGCTACTGTACCCCCCCTTCATTCAATAAATAGCTACTGTACCCCCCTTCATTCAATAAATAGCTACTGTACCCCCCTTCATTCAATAAATAGCTACTGTACCCCCCTTCATTCAATAAATAGCTACTGTACCCCCCTTCATTCAATAAATAGCTACTGTACCCCCCTTCATTCAATAAATAGCTACTGTACCCCCCTTCATTCAATAAATAGCTACTACTGTACCCCCCCATTCATTCAATAAATAGCTACTGTACCCCCCCCATTCATTCAATAAATAGCTACTGTACCCCCCTCATTCAATAAATAGCTTCACTACTGTACCCCCCCCTTCATTCAATAAATAGCTACTGTACCCCCCTTCATTCAATAAATAGCTACTGTACCCCCCTCATTCAATAAATAGCTATTCAATAAATAGCTACTAGTACCCCCCTTCATTCCCCCCTTCATTCAATAAATAGCTACTGTACCCCCCTTCATTCAATAAATAGCTACTGTACCCCCCTTCATTCAATAAATAGCTACTGTACCCCCCTTCATTCAATAAATAGCTACTGTACCCCCCTTCATTCAATAAATAGCTACTGTACCCCCCTTCATTCAATAAATAGCTACTGTACCCCCCTTCATTCAATAAATAGCTACTGTACCCCTACTGTACCCCCCTTCATTCAATAAATAGCTACTGTACCCCCCTTCATTCAATAAATAGCTACTGTACCCCCCTCCATTCAATAAATAGCTACTGTACCCCCCTCCATTCAATAAATAGCTACTGTACCCCCCTTCATTCAATAAATAGCTACTGTACCCCCTACTGTACCCCCCTCATTCAATAAATAGCTACTGTACCCCCCTTCATTCAATAAATAGCTACTGTACCCCCCCCCCCCCTTCATTCAATAAATAGCTACTGTACCCCCCTTCATTCAATAAATAGCTACTGTACCCCCCTCATTCAATAAATAGCTACTGTACCCCCTTCATTCAATAAATAGCTACTGTACCCCCCTCATTCAATAAATAGCTACTGTACTACAATAAATAGCTACTGTACCCCCCTCATTCAATAAATAGCTACTGTACCCCCCTCATTCAATAAATAGCTACTGTACCCCCCCCCATTCAATAAATAGCTACTGTACCCCCCTTCATTCAATAAATAGCTACTGTACCCCCCTTCATTCAATAAATAGCTACTGTACCCCCCTCCATTCAATAAATAGCTACTGTACCCCCCTTCATTCAATAAATAGCTACTGTACCCCCCCCCCTTCATTCAATAAATAGCTACTGTACCCCCTCCATTCAATAAATAGCTACTGTACCCCCCTTCATTCAATAAATAGCTACTGTACCCCCCCTTCATTCAATAAATAGCTACTGTACCCCCCTTCATTCAATAAATAGCTACTGTACCCCCCTTCATTCAATAAATAGCTACTGTACCCCCCCCTTCATTCAATATATAAAAATGTAATTCTAAATGTATCACCATCAGAAGTTATGGGGCACTGAGGAAGGTTTGATATTTGTCACGGGTGTGATTGGTACATTTTGACCTCTTGTTGTTACCGTAATAGAGGAGAGGAAATGACCTTTGGAACCAAACAGACACATGTTTGAGTTCTTGACTTTGTAAAATAATAATAATAATAATATTGATAATGCATAATTGAACACTGTTATTATACCGTGACATGTGTATTTACCCCACTCCTTCCTAGAACAAACAACCGTTGGTGTGTAGGTATAATAATGTGTGTGTGTGTGTGTGTGTGTGTGTGTGTGTGTGTGTGTGTGTGTGTGTGTGTGTGTGTGTGTGTGTGTGTGTGTGTGTGTGTGTGTGTGTGTGTGTGTGTGTGTGTCCCTTTCTCTCCCAACAGAAAAGCCTACAGTTTATTAGTGTATTCGGGGCAGGCCTGCTCTGTGGTACAGCTCTAGCTATCGTCCTCCCAGAAGGGGTGGAACTACTGGAAGAGTCATGGAGAGGTGAGGGGTACCAGACATGTAACGTAACAGCCACGGGATTCCAACTTCTCTAAGACCTCAACAGACAGATGTAGCAACAACTCACTGTAGGATACATCGTTGTTGTTAAGTTTGTACGGGCAAAACAGTCCCTCGATTGCAGCTACACTGATGCTATAAGTAGTCTGTAGTCCTCTAAGGGTTATCTCGCCAAACTGTTTATCATTTCAGTGATGCGTCTTTTCAACTGTATCTATAATGGACCTTCAGCCTGCCCAGCCCTTTTAATTCATGTTTGGGTACACCCAGTTCACCGTCAGACCAAGCCGCAGAGCCTGGGGGTACTTCAGGATACATGGGCAATGAAGTGACCTCATTTACATGAAAATCAACTTGGTGACCTAATTTAAGGGTCCTTGGTTAAAGCTCGGCTGGGGCAGACAGGAAGCTGTACTGTTACGTCAGGGCGATGCCATGGTAACGGAATTACGCTTTGACTCAGGTTTTTCACTTTCAAATGTACAAAAAACAAACATTGATTTCAACGTTTAACAAACCATACAACTCTATGCACAATAACTACTTTGAACAATTTACACTAAACATTTAATCAAAAACATGTACTGAATGAACTGTGCGCTGTTCAGAATGACATTTAAATGTCCTTCAGTTTTTTATACGACCACTTTTTCCCCCCAAAAATTCCCTGTCTTGGGTCAGTTTAGACCACTTTATTTTAAGAATGTGAAATGTCAGAATAATAGTAGAGATAATGATTTATTTCAGCTTTTATTTCTTTCATCACATTCCCAGTGGGTCAGAAGTTTACATACACTCAATTAGTATTTGGTAGCATTGCCTTTAAATTGTTTAACTTGGGTCAAATGTTTCGGTTGGCCTTCCACAAGCTTCCCACAATAAGTTGGGTTAATTTTGGCCCATTCCTCCTGACAGAGCTGGTGTAACTGAGTCAGGTTTGTAGGCCTCCTTGCTTGCACACGCTTTTTCAGTTCTGCTCACAAATTTTCTATAGGATTGAGGTCAGGGCATTGTGATGGCCACTCTAATACCTTGACTTTGTTGTCCTTAAACCATTTTGCCACAACTTTGGAAGTATACTTGGGGTCATTGTCCATTTGGAAGACTAATTTGTGACCAAGCTTTAACTTCCTAACATATGTCTTGAGATGTTGCTTCAATATATCCACATAATTTTCCTGCCTCATGATGCCATCTATTTTGTGAAGTGCACCAGTCCCTCCAGCAGCAAAGCACCCCCACAACATGATGCTGCCACCCCCATGCTTCACGGTTGGGATGGTGTTCTTCGGCTTGCAAGCATCTTCCTTTTCACTCCAAACATAACGATGGTCATTATGGCCAAACAGTTCTATTTTTGTTTCATCAGACCAGAGGACATTTCTCCAAAAAGTACAATCTTTGTCCCCATGTGCATTTCAAACCCTAGTCTGGATTTTTTATGACGGTTTTGGACCATTGGCTTCTTCCTTGCTGAGCGACCTTTCAGGTTATGTCGATATAGGACTCGTTTTACTGTGGATATAGATATTTTTGTACCTGTTTCCTCCAGCATCTTCACAAGGTCCTTTGCTGTTGTTCTGGGATTGATTTGCACTTTTCACACCAAAGTACGTTCATCTCTAGGAGACAGAACGCATCTCCTTCCTGAGCGGTATGACGGCTGCGTGGTCCCATGGTGTTTATACTTGTTCATCTGGAGGAGACAGAACGCGTCTCCTTCCTGAGCGGTATGACGGCTGCGTGGTCCCATGGTGTTTATACTTGCATACTATTGTTGGTACAGATGAACTTGGTACCTTCAGGCGTTTGGAAATTCCTCCCAAGGATGAACCAGACTTGTGGAGGTCTACAATTTTTTTGGCTGATTTCTTTTGATTTTCCCATGATGTCAAGCAAAGAGGCACTGAATTTGAAGGTAGGCCTTGAAATACATCCACAGGTAAACCTCCAATTGACTCAAATGATGTCAATTAGCCTATCAGAAGCTTCTTAAGCCATGACATCATTTTCTGAAATTTTCCAAGCAGTTTAAAGGCACAGTCAACTTAGTGTATGTAAACTTCTTACTCACTGGAATTGTGATACAGTGAATTATAAGTGAAATAATCTGTCTGTAAACAATTGTTGGAAAAATGACTTGTGTCATGCACAAACTAGATGTCCTAACCGACTTGCCAAAATTATAGTTTGTTAACAAGACATTTGTGTAGTGGTTGAAAAACGAGGTTTAATGACTCCAACCTAAGTGTATGTAAAGTTCCGACTTCAACTGTATGTTCAGTACAGTACATTATACTGTACTCTACGCTATTTTACTATCCTGTACTGAATTCTACTGCACTGTGGGGCACGCAAGGGTCCGGCTTTTAAAGAAACTCAGTCCGACTTTAAACTTTAAAAGTAGAATGCACAATGGTGTAATGTCTAAATTAGGTACTACATCAAATCAAATGTATTTATATAGCCCTTCGTACATCAGCTGATATCTCAAAGTGCTGTACAGAAACCCAGCCTAAAACCCCAAACAGCAAGCAATGCAGGTGTAAAAGAAGTAGATGTACATCATCGGTTCCTCTTGTCATTGCAGATCTTAAAGAGATGTCCAGATCAACTAGCTCATGTTATTTCTGTTTTTATAGCCCATACATATTATTGTCATATTTTTTCTCTCCCTCAAATATCACATGAATACACAATTGAAGTGGCTATAAAACTGTAAAATGTTATTTTTCACCCCATGACAAAATGTGTAGAATTGCAGTAAATATGCTTTAAACCAGCAAATTCCTCTCCATCAAGAAGAGGGGTGTTTGTTGTTGCTGGAGGATGGGCCCCAGTTTGTTGCTGCTGGAGGATGGGCCCCAGTTTGTTGCTGCTGGAGGATGGGCCCCAGTTTGTTGCTGCTGGAGGATGGGCCCCAGTTTGTTGCTGCTGGAGGATGGGCCCCAGTTTGTTGCTGCTGGAGGATGGGCCCCAGTTTGTTGTTGCTGGAGGATGGGCCCCAGTTTGTTGTTGCTGGAGGATGGGCCCCAGTTTGTTGCTGCTAGAGGATGGGCCCCAGTTTGTTGCTGCTAGAGGATGGGCCCCAGTTTGTTGCTGCTAGAGGATGGGCCCCAGTTTGTTGTTGCTGGAGGATGGGCCCCAGTTTGTTGTTGCTGGAGGATGGGCCCCAGTTTGTTGCTGCTGGAGGATGGGCCCTGAGTGAAAACGTTTGGGGAAACCCTCCTCTACTGTACTCTACTGTACTCTACTTTTCTGTACTCTACATTTCTGTACTATTCTCTACTGTCCTCTACATTTCCGATGTTTTCAGACTGTTTCTGAGATGTTTTCAGACTGTTTCTGAGAGGAGATGTTTTCAGACTGTTTCTGAGAGGAGATGTTTTCAGACTGTTTCTGAGAGGAGGTGTTTTCAGACTGTTTCTGATAGATGTTTTCAGACTGTTTCTGAGAGGAGATGTTTTCAGACTGTTTCTGAGAGGAGATGTTTTCAGACTGTTTCTGAGAGGAGATGTTTTCAGACTGTTTCTGAGAGGAGATGTTTTCAGACTGTTTCTGATCTATGAATTGGTACTGTGGAATCTGGATACTGCACACAGGGATACACAACGTGTTTTATTTGAGGATGTTGACTCCATATCTGACTCTGATATCTGACTCTGATATCTGGTTGAGTGTGCCTGTTGCTAAAACGTCTGTGTTTGTTAAGAATGCACACCTCTCGTTAATCTTTCCGCAGTCTCCTCCTGCTCTGTCGCCCCAGCAGCAGCCAATCAGAATGCCAGTGATGTTGGGGTCGGGCAGCAGCTCCAGGAGGAGGACCCCCCCTCTAAAGGTCTCCCAGCACGGTTCTTCATCGGAGTCTCCCTGGTCGTAGGGTTCATCCTCATGTTCCTGGTGGACCAGATCAGTAGCTACTGCTCCGGACACGGTCAGTCATGCTCCGAGGTGAAGACGTAGCTCCTCACTCTATTAGCATTAGCCTGTCCGATTGAAAACACACTGTGAAGACGCTAACTTCCCTAGCGTTCATTTGGGCTAGTATCGTAAGCATTATCCCGACCCATTGGAAACCTGATCTAGGATCAGTTTCCTCTCTCCCTCAATCATTACCTTCACCATTAGTGGGGAAATGCTAAACTGATTCTGATTCACCCTTCTCAGAGTTACTACTTCATATAGCATCATTACGCAACATTACCAAAAGTATGTGGACACCTGCTGGTCGAACATCTCATTCCAAAATCATGGTCGTTAATATGGAGTTGGTCCCCCTTTTTAGACCTCGTTTTGTGCACTGGGGGCGTTGTCATATTGAAACAGGAAAGGGCTTTCCCCAAACTGTTGGTCCTCCTTTTTAGACCTCGTTTTGTGCACTGGGGGCGTTGTCATATTGAAACAGGGAAAGGGTTTCCCCAAACTGTTGCCACAAAGTTGGAAGTACAGAATCATCTAGAATGACATTGTATGCAGTAGCGTTAAGTAACTAAGGGGCCTAGCTTGAACCATGGAAAACAGACTCCAGACCATTATTCCTCCTTCACCAAACTTTAAAGTTGGCACTATGCATTCGGGCAGGTAGCGTTCTCCTGGCTTCCGCCAAACCCAGATTTGTCTGTTGGACTGCCAGATGGTGAAGCGTGATTCATCACTCCAGAGAACCTGTTTCCGCTGCTCCAGAGTCCAATGGTGGAGAGTTTTACACCACTCCAGCCGACGCTTGGCAATGCGTATGGTGATCTTAGGCTTGTGTGCAGCTGCTCGGCCATGGAAACCCATTTCATGCAGCTCCCGAACAGTTCTTGTGCTGACGTTGCTTCCAGAGGCAGTTTGTAACGCTTCAGCACTCGGTGGTCCCATTCTGTGAGCTTGTGTGGCCCACCACTTCAGAGCTGAGCCGTTGTTGTGTTGCGCCTAGCACTTACAGTTGACCGGGGCAGCTCTAGCAGGGAAGACATTTGACAAACTGACTTGTTGGAAAGGTGGCATCCTATGACGATGCCATGTTGAAAGTCACTGAGCTCTTCAGTAAGGCCATTCTATTGCCAATGTTTGTCTATGGAGATTGCATGGCCGTGTGCTCGATTTTATACACCTGTCAGCAACTGGTGTGGCTGAAATAGCAGAATCCACTAATTTGAAGGGATGTCCACATACTTTTGTATATATAGTGTATCTCTAGCTTGCTCCACAGTTTGTCCATATGAAAAAATGAAAACTCTGTAGTCATCAAATGATAGACTTTCTTGCGTTGGTGGTGTGTTGTCGTCACTAAAAGTAATCCGTTATAAAGAAAATAAGGAAGTTCTGCACTCAGGAATTTGCAGTAGAATTCAAACTCAGGTCAAGTTACTTCATATAACATACTTCTTCTAGCCTGGTTTCTGATCTCTTTGTGCTGGGTTGCATAGCCAATGTCTATGGTCGTTGTTTGGGATGCCAATGACCTTACGAGTTGACAAGATCTGGAAGCACCAGGTTTCCATGTTCTAAATGTTTCAACCCATTCTCCAAACCTCTTCTCCAAACCTCCTCTCCAAACCTCCTCTCCAAACCTCCTCTCCAAATCTCCTCTCCAAACCACTTCTCCAAACCTCCTCTCCAAACCACTTCTCCAAACCCCCTCTCCAAACCTCCTCTCCAAACCACTTCTCCAAACCTCCTCGCCAAACCACTTCTCCAAACCTCCTCTCCAAACCTCCTCTCCAAACCACTTCTCCAAACCCCCTCTCCAAACCTCCTCTCCAAACCCCCTCTCCAAACCCCCTCTCCAAATCTCCTCTCCAAACCTCCTCTCCAAACCACTTCTCCAAACCTCCTCTCCAAACCACTTCTCCAAACCTCCTCTCCAAACCTCCTCTCCAAACCTCCTCTCCAAACCACTTCTCCAAACCACTTCTCAAAACCTCCTCTCCAAACCACTTCTCCAAACCTCCTCTCCAAACCACTTCTCCAAACCACTTCCCCAAACCTCCTCTCCAAATCTCCTCTCCAACCCCCCTCTCCAAACCTCCTCTTCAAACCTCCTCTCCAAACCTCCTCTCCAAACCTCCTCTCCAAACCTCCTCTCCAAACCTCCTCTCCAACCCCCTCTCCAAACCTCCTCTCCAAACCTCCTCTCCAAACCCCTCTCCAAACCTCCTCTCCAAACCTCCTCTCCAAACCCCCTCTCCAAACCCCCTCTCCAAACCCCATTCTCCAAACCCCATTCTCCAAACCCCTTTCTCCAAACCCCCTTTCCAAACCCCTTTCTCCAAATCTCCTCTCCAAACCTCCTCGCCAAACCACTTCTTCAAACCTCCTCTCCAAACCTCCTCTCCAAACCACTTCTCCAAACCCCCTCTCCAAACCTCCTCTCCAAACCTCCTCTCCAAACCCCCTCTCCAAACCTCCTCTCCAAACCTCCTCTCCAAACCACTTCTCCAAACCTCCTCTCCAAACCTCCTCTCCAAACCTCCTCTCCAAACCACTTCTCCAAACCACTTCTCCAAACCACTTCTCCAAACCACTTCTCCAAACCTCCTCTCCAAACCTCCTCTCCAAACCACTTCTCCAAACCACTTCCCCAAACCTCCTCTCCAAACCTCCTCTCCAACCCCCCTCTCCAAACCTCCTCTCCAAACCTCCTCTCCAAACCCCCTCTCCAAACCTCCTCTCCAAACCTCCTCTGAAAACCTCCTCTCCAAACCCCCTCTCCAAACCCCATTCTCCAAACCCCTTTCTCCAAACCCCCTTTCCAAACCCCTTTCTCCAAGCCTCCTCTCCAAACCATTTACATTTACATTTAAGTCATTTAGCAGACGCTCTTATCCAGAGCGACTTACAAATTGGTGCATTCACCTTATGACATCCAGTGGAACAGTCACTTTACAATAGTGCATCTAAATCTTAAAGGGGGGGGGTGAGAGGGATTACTTATCCTATCCTAGGTATTCCTTAAAGAGGTGGGGTTTCAGGTGTCTCCGGAAGGTGGTGATTGACTCCGCTGTCCTGGCGTCGTGAGGGCGTTTGTTCCACCATTGGGGGGCCAGAGCAGCGAACAGTTTAGACTGGGCTGCCCTTTCATCAAACCCCCATTCTCCAAACCTCCTCTCCAAACCTCCTCTCCAAACCTCCTCTCCAAACCCCCTCTCCAAACCTCCTCTCCAAACCCTCTCTCCAAACCCCCTCTCCAAACCCCCTATCCAAACCCCATTCTCCAAACCCCATTCTCCAAACTTCCTCTCCAAACTTCCTCTCCAAACTTCCTCTCCAAACCACATTCTCCAAACCTCCTCTCCAAACCTCCTCTCCAAACTTCCTCTCCAAATCCCCTCTCCAAACTTCCTCTCCAAACCCCATTCTCCAAAACTTCCTCTCCAAACTTCCTCTCCAAACTTCCTCTCCAAACCACATTCTCCAAACCTCCTCTCCAAACCTCCTCTCCAAACTTCCTCTCCAAATCCCCTCTCCAAACTTCCTCTCCAAACCCCATTCTCCAAACCCCATTCTCCAAACTTTCTCTCCAAACCCCCCCTCTCCAAATCTCCTCTCCAAACCCCCTTTCTCCAAACCTCCTCTCCAAACCCCATTCTCCAAACCTCCTCTCCAAACCCAATTCTCCAAACCCCATTCTCCAAACCCCATTCTGCAAACCCCCTCTCCAAACCCCTTTCTCCAAACCCCTTTCTCCAAACCCCCTCTCCAACCCCCACTCCAAACCCCTCTCCAAACCCCTTGCTCCAAACCCCTTGCTCCAAACCCCTTTCTCCAACCCCTTTCTCCAAACCCCCTCTCCAAACCCCCTCTCCAAACCCCCTTTCCAAACCCCTTTCTCCAAACCCCTTTCTCCAAACCCCCTCTCCAAACCACTTCTTCAAACTCTCCAAACCCCTCTCCAAACCACTTCTTCAAACTCCCTCTCCAAACCCCTCTCCAAACCCCCTCTCCAAACCACTTCTTCAAACTCCCTCTCCAAACCCCCTCTCCAAAACACTTCTTCAAACTCCCTCTCCAAACCTCCTCTCCAAACCCCCTCTCCAAACCACTTTTTCAAACTCCCTCTCCAAACCCCCTCTCCAAACCCCCTCTCCAAACCTCCTCTCCAAACCTCCTCTCCAAACCCCATTCTCCAAACCTCCTCTCCAAACTTACTCTCCAAATCCCCTCTCCAAACCTCCTCTCCAAACCCCATTCTCCAAACTTCCTCTCCAAACCCCATTCTCCAAACCCCATTCTCCAAACTTTCTCTCCAAACCCCCTCTCTCCAAATCCCCTCTCCAAACTTCCTCTCCAAACCCCATTCTCCAAACCCCATTCTCCAAACTTTCTCTCCAAACCCCCTCTCTCCAAATGTCCTCTCCAAACCCCCTTTCTCCAAACCTCCTCTCCAAACCCCATTCTCCAAATCTCCACTCCAAACCCCATTCTGCAAACCCCTCTCCAAACCCCTTTCTCCAAACCCCCTCTCCAAACCCCTTTCTCCAAACCCCTCTCCAAACCCCCTCTCCAAACCACTTCTCCAAACTCCCTCTCCAAACCCCCTCTCCAAACCACTTCTTCAAACTCCCTCTCCAAACCCCTCTCCAAACCACTTCTTCAAACTCCCTCTCCAAACCCCCTCTCCAAACCCCTCTCCAAACCACTTCTTCAAACTCCCTCTCCAAACCCCATCTCCAAACCTCTCCAAACCTCCTCTCCAAACCCCCTCTCCAAACCCCCTCTCCAAACCTCCTCTCCAAACCTCCTCTCCAAACCCCCTCTCCAAACCCCATTCTCCAAATGTCCTCTCCAAACCCCCTTTCTCCAAACCTCCTCTCCAAACCCCATTCTCCAAATCTCCACTCCAAACCCCATTCTGCAAACCCCCTCTCCAAACCCCTTTCTCCAAACCCCCTCTCCAAACCCCTTTCTCCAAACCCCCTCTCCAAACCCCCTCTCCAAACCCCTTACTCCAACCCCCTTTCTCCAACCCCCTTTCTCCAACCCCCTTTCTCCAAACCCCTCTCCAAACCCCCTCTCCAAACCCCCTTTCCAAACCCCTTTCTCCAAACCCCCTTTCCAAACCCCTTTCTCCAAACCCCCTCTCCAAACCACTTCTCCAAACTCCCTCTCCAAACCCCCTCTCCAAACCACTTCTTCAAACTCCCTCTCCAAACCCCCTCTCCAAACCACTTCTTCAAACTCCCTCTCCAAACCCCCTCTCCAAACCCCCTCTCCAAACCACTTCTTCAAACTCCCTCTCCAAACCCCTCTCCAAACCTCCTCTCCAAACCTCCTCTCCAAACCCCCTCTCCAAACCCCCTCTCCAAACCTCCTCTCCAAACCTCCTCTCCAAACCCCATTCTCCAAACCTCCTCTCCAAACCCCAGTCTCCAAACCTCCTCTCCAAACCCCATTCTCTAAACCTCCTCTCCAAACCCCATTCTTCAAACCTCCTCTCCAAACCTCCTCTCCAAACCTCCTCTCCAAACCTCCTCTCCAAACCTCCTCTCCAAACCCCATTCTCCAAACCTCCTCTCCAAACCCCATTCTCCAAACCTCCTCTCCAAACCTCCTCTCCAAACCTCCTCTCCAAACCTCCTCTCCAAACCCCATTCTCCAAACCTCCTCTCAAACCTCCTCTCCAAACCTCCTCTCCAAACCTCCTCTCCAAACCTCCTCTCCAAACCCCCTCTCCAAACCCCCTCTCCAAACCACTTCTCCAAACTCCCTCTCCAAACCCCCTCTCCAAACCACTTCTTCAAACTCCCTCTCCAAACCCCTCTCCAAACCACTTCTTCAAACTCCCTCTCCAAACCCCCTCCTCAAACCCCCTCTCCAAACCACTTCTTCAAACTCCCTCTCCAAACCCCCTCTCCAAACCTCCTCTCCAAACCTCCTCTCCAAACCCCCTCTCCAAACCCCTCTCCAAACCTCCTCTCAAACCTCCTCTCCAAACCCCTCTCCAAACCCCATTCTCCAAACCTCCTCTCCAAACCCCAGTCTCCAAACCTCCTCTCCAAACCCCATTCTCTAAACCTCCTCTCCAAACCCCATTCTTCAAACCTCCTCTCCAAACCTCCTCTCCAAACCTCCTCTCCAAACCTCCTCTCCAAACCTCCTCTCCAAACCCCATTCTCCAAACCTCCTCTCCAAACCCCATTCTCCAAACCTCCTCTCCAAACCTCCTCTCCAAACCTCCTCTCCAAACCTCCTCTCCAAACCCCATTCTCCAAACCTCCTCTCCAAACCTCCTCTCCAAACCTCCTCTCCAAACCTCCTCTCCAAACCTCCTCTCCAAACCCCTCTCCAAACCCCCTCTCCAAACCCCCTCTCCAAACCCCTCTCCAAACCTCCTCTCCAAACCTCCTCTCCAAACCTCCTCTCCAAACCCCATTCTCCAAACCTCCTCTCCAAACCTCCTCTCCAAACCTCCTCTCCAAACCCCTCTCCAAACCCCTCTCCAAACCTCCTCTCCAAACCTCCTCTCCAAACCTCCTCTCCAAACCCCATTCTCCAAACCCCATTCTCCAAACCTCCTCTCCAAACCTCCACTCCAAACCCCATTCTCCAAACCTCCTCTCCAAACCTCCTCTTCAAACCTCCTCTCCAAACCTCCTCTTCAAACCACCTCTCCAAACCCCATTCTCCAAACCTCCTCTCCAAACCTCCTCTCCAAACCTCCTCTCCAAACCCCTCTCCAAACCCCCTCTCCAAACCTCCTCTCCAAACCCCATTCTCCAAACCTCCTCTCCAAACCTCCTCTCCAAACCTCCTCTCCAAACCTCCTCTCCAAACCTCCTCTCCAAACCCCCTCTCCAAACCCCCTCTCCAAACCTCCTCTCCAAACCCCATTCTCCAAACCTCCTCTCCAAACCTCCTCTCCAAACCCCATTCTCCAAACCTCCTCTCCAAACCTCCTCTCCAAACCTCCTCTCCAAACCCCCTCTCCAAACCCCCTCTCCAAACCTCCTCTCCAAACCTCCTCTCCAAACCTCCTCTCCAAACCCCATTCTCCAAACCCCATTCTCCAAACCTCCTCTCCAAACCTCCACTCCAAACCCCATTCTCCAAACCTCCTCTCCAAACCTCCTCTTCAAACCTCCTCTCCAAACCTCCTCTTCAAACCACCTCTCCAAACTTTAGTCATTGTGGTTCGTTCATTATGTTCAGCTCATGTTGCTATCAGTTAGTTGATTGTGTTGTTCCAGATCCACGGACTGGGATGTCGAACAGGACCAGTATCACAGCTACACTGGGACTGGTTATCCATGCTGCTGGTAGGTACTATACACACTACTCATACACACTACACACACACACACACACACACACACACTACACACACACACACTACACACACAGCTACACTGGGACTGGTTATCCATGCTGCTGGTAGGTACTATACACACTACTCATACACACTACACACACTACTCATACACACTACACACACTACTCATACACACTACACACACACACACTACTCATACACACTACACACACACACACTACTCATACACACTACACACACACTACTCATACACACTACACACACACTACTCATACACACTACACACACACACACTACTCATACACACTACACACACACACTACTCATACACACTACACACACACACACTACTCATACACACTACACACACACACACTACTCATACACACTACACACACACTACTCATACACACTACACACACACACACTACACACACACTACACACACACTACTCACACACACACACTACACACACACTACTCATACACACTACACACACACACACACACACACTACTCATACACACTACACACACACTACTCATACACACTACACACACACACACACTACACACACACACTACTCATACACACTACACACACACACACACACTACTCATACACACTACACACACACACACACACACACACTACACACACACACACACTACACACACACACTACTCATACACACTACACACACTACACACTGGTCTGGTCTGCCTGTAGCTGATGGTCTGTCTGTCTGTCTTTCTGTATAGTGATCATTGTCTCTCTCCTCTGCCTGTCTGTCTGTCTGGTCTGGTCTGGTCTGGTCTGGTCTGCCTGTAGCTGACGGTGTGTCTGTCTGTCGGTATAGTGATCATTGTCTCTCTCCTCTGCCTGTCTGTCTGGTCTGGTCTGGTCTGGTCTGGTCTGGTCTGCCTGGTCTGGTCTGGTCTGGTCTGGTCTGGTCTGGTCTGGTCTGCCTGTAGCTGACGGTGTGTCTGTCTGTCGGTATAGTGATCATTGTCTCTCTCCTCTGCCTGTCTGTCTGGTCTGGTCTGGTCTGGTCTGGTCTGGTCTGGTCTGGTCTGGTCTGGTCTGGTCTGGTCTGGTCTGCCTGTAGCTGATGGTGTGTCTGTCTGTCGGTATAGTGATCATTGTCTCTCTCCTCTGCCTGTCTGTAGCTGCCAGGTGTGTTGTAATAACATTGTTCCTCTCTCCCCAGCTGACGGTGTAGCGTTAGGTACAGCCGTGGCTTCCTCCCAGGTCACAGTTCAAGTCGTGGTGTTCCTAGCTGTGATTCTGCACAAGGTGAGAGTCCACTGCATTAATCAGATCTACTATGGAGGTGATATCACAAGCAACTCAGGACATCAGGACATCAGGACAAACCAATCAATGGTTGATTGTTCTTGCAAACTCCTTAAGCCCTCTCTCAATTCAATGTACTTGAATTGATTTAATCCCCCCCCTCCCTCCCTCCCTCCCTCAATTCAATTCAAGGGGCTTTATTGTCATGGGAAACATGTGTTAACATTGCCAAAGCTAGTGAGGTAGATAATATACAAAAGTGAAATAAACGATACAAATGAACAGTAAACATCACACATACAGAAGTTTCAAAACAATAAAGACATTACAAATGTCATATTATATATATACAGTGTTTTAACAATGTACAAATGGTTAAAGTACACAAGGGAAAATAAATAAGCATAAATATGGGTTGTATTTACAATGGTGTTTGTTCTTCACTGGTTGACCTTTTCTCGTGGCAACAGGTCACAAATCTTGCTGCTGTTTCTCTTTCTCTCCCTCTCTCACTCTCTCTCTCTCTCTCTCTCTTTCCTTCCCACCTCCTTCCTCTCCCTCTCTCTCCCTCTCTCTCCCCCTCTCCCTCTCCCTCTCACTCCCTCCCTCTTTCTCTCTCTCCCTCTCACTCCTTCTCTCCCTCCTTCCCACCTCCTTCCTCTCCCTCTCTCTCTCTCTCTCTCTCTCTCTCTCTCTCTCTCTCTCTCTCTCTCTCTCTCTCTCTTTCTCTCTTCTCTCTTCTCTCTCTCTCTCTCTCTCTCTCTCTCTCTCTCTCTCTCTCTCTCTCTCTCTCTCTCTCTCTCTCTCTCTCTCTCTCTCTCTCTCTCTCTGTCTCCCTCTCTCTCTCTCTCTCTCTCTCTCTGTCTCTCTTCCTCATCTCTCCCTCTCTCTCTCTCTCTCTCTCTCTCTCTCTCTCTCTCTCTCTCTCTCTCTCTCTCTCTCTCTCTCTCTCTCTCTCTCTCTCTCTCTCTCTCTCTCTCTCTCTCTCTCTCTCTCTCTCTCTCTCTCTCTCTCTCTCTTTCCTTCCCACCTCCTTCCTCTCTCTCTCTCTCTCTCTCTCTCTCTCTCTCTCTCTCTGTCTCTCTCAGGCTCCTACAGCGTTTGGTCTGGTCACCTTTCTGATGCAGGCAGGTGTAGAGAAGAAGCAGATTCAGAAGCATCTCTTGGTGTTCTCTGCGGCAGCACCTGTACTCTCCATCGGTACATACTTTATCCTGAACGCGGTGAGAACAAGCAACAGACTGCTGTTTAGTGGCGTAGAACAACGTGCTTTCATAATGACGAGAAAGGTGGTTTATCTCACGGGAAGCTTTTCTATGAAACTAGTAAGTGATTGGAGATCGCTAGAGGCGGGAACTCAGCCTGGTTCTGGGAATGCATGTATGCTGTTTTGCCAACTGCTGACCACAGTAGTTGGTGAGACGGCAACAACATCTCTGGAACCAGGCTAGAGGGAACTACTTCCAACAGTGAAAATGATTTGATAACGCTAATATGTGGTGGTTCGCCCCAGAACCGTCTGAGTGCTGTGTGTTTCTCCCTCTTACTACAGAGTGGTGGTTCGCCCCAGAACCGTCTGAGTGCTGTGTGTTTCTCCCTCCTACTGCAGAGTGGTGGTTCGCCCCAGAACCGTCTGAGTGCTGTGTGTTTCTCCCTCCTACTGCAGAGTGGTGGTTCGCCCCAGAACCGTCTGAGTGCTGTGTGTTTCTCCCTCCTACTGCAGAGTGGTGGTTCGCCCCAGAACCGTCTGAGTGCTGTGTGTTTCTCCCTCCTACTGCAGAGTGGTGGTTCGCCCCAGAACCGTCTGAGTGCTGTGTGTTTCTCCCTCCTACTGCAGAGTGGTGGTTCGCCCCAGAACCGTCTGAGTGCTGTGTGTTTCTCCCTCCTACTGCAGAGTGGTGGTTCGCCCCAGAACCGTCTGAGTGCTGTGTGTTTCTCCCTCCTACTGCAGAGTGGTGGTTCGCCCCAGAACCGTCTGAGTGCTGTGTGTTTCTCCCTCCTACTGCAGAGTGGTGGTTCGCCCCAGAACCGTCTGAGTGCTGTGTGTTTCTCCCTCCTACTGCAGAGTGGTGGTTCGCCCCAGAACCGTCTGAGTGCTGTGTGTTTCTCCCTCCTACTGCAGAGTGGTGGTTCGCCCCAGAACCGTCTGAGTGCTACAGGTGTTGGGATGCTCTTCTCCGCCGGGACGTTCCTCTACGTAGCTACGGTTCATGTACTACCAGAGATCAGCTCCAGGGGGCAGCAGAGCTCTCCCCACCTCCACGGGACTGGGAGCGGGCAGCTGGAGGTCCTGGAGAGCCTCACGCTGATACTAGGAGCAGGACTACCTGTGTTACTGGCCCTGGGACTACGTGATGACTAGTCTTGTGAATCGACGCTATCCTACCAAATCTTGTTCATAACTCAGCTATTGATAATGAACATTGAGAATGAATGTGAAGGAAGCTTGGAAATCAAGTCTATAACTAAGACCGACTAGTGAACGCGAAGAAGACAACCCACAACATGTTACCAAACATTAATTTACACTGGAGTACACCTCAACTCTTACACAGCTAGAGATCAATTGGGGGTGTTTCTGTGTGTGATGCAGTGCGTGTCAGTGTCTTTCTCTGAGAGGTCATAAGGACATGGGCTTGTGTGTGTGTGTGTGTGTGTGTGTGTGTGTGTGTGTGTGTGTGTGTGTGTGTGTGTGTGTGTGTGTGTGTGTGTGTGTGTGTGTGTGTGTGTGTGTGTGTGTGTGTGTGTGTGTGTGTGTGTGTGTGTGTGTGTGTGTGTGTGTGACTCTGGTGTATAGAGCTTTTGTAATAGTTTGTCTTGTCTGAAAAGAACATGAACCATTTCTTGTAAGTGGACCCGTTTTCAAAATAACCCCAGTTTCCTGATGTCCTTTGTACCACTACTGAACAAACAAAACATTTGTTTATTTATTTAGGTTAGCCAAAAAAATCCCCCAAACCAGATTTTAATCAAATGGATAAGATTTCGTCTTTTGTAATTTCTGAGAAATGTTTTGGCTGGGTTGTGTAAGGTACTGAAGTATTCAGGGCAGGTTGTGAAAAGCTAAAAAAAAAAAACACTTTATAAGAATTGAAATGGTTGTCATACCGACGTGGCCTAAATGAACCACAATATAGTGATGATTTATTGATTTTATATTGGATGTGATCAAGATATGTCTTTATAGAAGGAGAGTTTTAAAAAATAAATAAAAAATTCTACATTGTGTACTATAGCCAGGACAATGTTGTCTGGTTACCAGTCTGTTTAGATATAGTAACACCCCTTGGCAATCTGTGTCAAATGCTAAACATCTTTATAACACAGAGTACCCTATGTGGAATATTATACAAACAGATTGGTAACCAGGCTAAGGACAATAGGATGTATTTTTAATTAATACTTTATCATAACAATCATAGATTAAAAAAAAAAATGTTTTAAAAGTACATGACTTGTAAATTGCTGATTAATAAAGTTAGATTTTATTGAATGTGTAGTTTCTATCCCAGTGTCAGATGTTGCTGTCACCTACAACTGTTACTGTCAGGGACAATACAACATCAGTACTATATCAGTACTGTTACTGTCAGGGACAATACAACATCAGTACTATATCAGTACTGTTACTGTCAGGGACAATACAACATCAGTACTATATCAGTACTGTTACTGTCAGCGTGTAATGTCACAGGAAGTCAGGGACAATACAACATCAGTACTATATCAGTACTGTTACTGTCAGCGTGTAATGTCACAGGAAGTCCGGGACAATACAACATCAGTACTATATCAGGACTGTTACGAAGACGTTCTATACTAATAGGTACATCAGTACTATATCAGTACTGTTACAGAGGTTCTATACTAATAGGTCAACAACATCAGTACTATATCAGTACTGTTACGAAGACGTTCTATACTAATAGGTACATCAGTACTATACTATAACAGGACAGTAAAGGTTCTATACTAATAGGTACATCAGTACTATACTATAACAGGACTGCCATTGTTACATTTACTAAGTAAAGTTTTATTAAAGATGTAACTAAATATAATAATGTCCTGAGAAACTATATCATTCCTTTTACAATGTATTTGTTGTTTTGTCACTTTAATAAATACAATTTTATCATCTGAAAAATGATGTGCTACAGAAATATCACATTCAAACTACATTATAAATACAGTAGACATCTCAAACTACAGTACAAATACAGTACATATTTCAAACTACAGTATAAATACAGTACATATATCAGACTACAGTATAAATACAGTACATATTTCAAACTACAGTACATATTTCAAACTACAGTACACATCTCAAACTACAGTATAAATACAGTACATATTTCAGACTACAGTATAAATACAGTACATATTTCAAACTACAGTATAAATACAGTACATATTTCAAACTACAGTATAAATACAGTACATATTTCAGACTACAGTATAAATACAGTACATATTTCAAACTACAGTACATATTTCAGACTACAGTATAAATACAGTACACATCTCAAACTATAGTATAAATACAGTACATATTTCAGACTACAGTACATATTTCAAACTACAGTACATATTTCAGACTACAGTACATATTTCAAACTACAGTACATATTTCAGACTACAGTATAAATACAGTACATATTTCAAACTATAGTATAAATACAGTACATATTTCAGACTACAGTATTTCCTCTACCATAAATATTTCTAGAGACATTAATTCAATGAAGTGCCAAGTGTTAGAGACTGTAGCTTTTATGTGAGTAGTCAAATCAAGTTCCAGTCTACATTCAAGAGAAGAAATGTCCTAAAGTCAAATTGATGATCTCAATAGTGACCTCAACTAATCTGAAAGTAATTCGTCCCTCACACAGCAATCCAAACATTTTGTCTGAGGAGGAAAAGATGGTTTATTGTATCTCATATTTACTTTTGTCACTAAAGCAATAAGAATGACAAGAGTTACGGGTAACAACCAAGCATTAATGTAGCAAAACAGCCTAGTTCATTTACCATCTTTGTTGTCCACATGGAAGGACTGTGCCCTTTGTACTCAGCTTTAAGTTGACCATACATCTGTCTGTGTACAGTAAATATGTTTGGTACGTGATGGTGCGTTGTAGTTTGGACACATCCCACGTTCACACTGCACTTTGCCCTGGACCAAGAGAGGTTTTACCCTGAGGATAAGAGACTGTTCACTTTGCCCTGGGCCAAGAGAGGTTTTACCCTGGGGATAAGAGACTGTTCACTTTGCTCTGGACCAAGAGAGCTTTTACCCTGAGGATAAGAGACTGTTCACTTTGCCCTGGGCCAAGAGAGGTTTTACCCTGGGGATAAGAGACTGTTCACTTTGCCCTGGGCCAAGAGAGGTTTTACCCTGGGGATAAGAGACTGTTCACTTTGCACTTTGCTCTGGACCAAGAGAGGTTTTACCCTGGGGATAAGAGACTGTTCACTTTGCTCTGGACCAAGAGAGGTTTTACCCTGGAGATTAGAGACTGTTCACTTTGCCCTGGGCCAAGAGAGGTTTTACCCTGAGGATAAGAGACTGTTCACTTTGCCCTGGACCAAGAGAGGTTTTACCCTGAGGATAAGAGACTGTTCACACTGCACTTTGCCCTGGACCAAGAGAGGTTTTACCCTGGGGATAAGAGACTGTTCACACTGCACTTTGCCCTGGACCAAGAGAGCTTTTACCCTGGGGATAAGAGACTGTTCACTTTGCCCTGGGCCAAGAGAGGTTTTACCCTGGGGATAAGAGACTGTTCACTTTGCCCTGGGCCAAGAGAGGTTTTACCCTGGAAATTAGAGACTGTTCACTTTGCCCTGGAGCAAGAGAGGTTTTACCCTGGGGATAAGAGACTGTTCACTTTGCCCTGGGCCAAGAGAGGTTTTACCCTGGGGATAAGAGACTGTTCACTTTGCCCTGGACCAAGAGAGGTTTTACCCTGGGGATAAGAGACTGTTCACTTTGCCCTGGACCAAGAGAGGTTTTACCCTGGGGATTAGAGACTGTTCACTTTGCCCTGGGCCAAGAGAGGTTTTACCCTGGGGATAAGAGACTGTTCACTTTGCCCTGGACCAAGAGAGGTTTTACCCTGGAGATTAGAGACTGTTCACTTTGCCCTGGACCAAGAGAGGTTTTACCCTGGAGATTAGAGACTGTTCACTTTGCCCTGGGCCAAGAGAGGTTTTACCCTGGGGATAAGAGACTGTTCACTTTGCCCTGGGCCAAGAGAGGTTTTACCCTGGAGATAAGAGACTGTTCACTTTGCCCTGGGCCAAGAGAGGTTTTACCCTGGGGATAAGAGACTGTTCACTTTGCACTTTGCTCTGGACCAAGAGAGGTTTTACCCTGGGGATAAGAGACTGTTCACTTTGCCCTGGGCCAAGAGAGGTTTTACCCTGGGGATAAGAGACTGTTCACTTTGCCCTGGGCCAAGAGAGGTTTTACCCTGGGGATAAGAGACTGTTCACACTTCACTTTGCCCTGGGCCAAGAGAGGTTTTACCCTGGGGATAAGAGACTGTTCACTTTGCCCTGGGCCAAGAGAGGTTTTACCCTGGGGATAAGAGACTGTTCACACTTCACTTTGCCCTGGGCCAAGAGAGGTTTTACCCTGGGGATAAGAGACTGTTCACTTTGCCCTGGGCCAAGAGAGGTTTTACCCTGGGGATAAGAGACTGTTCACTTTGCCCTGGGCCAAGAGAGGTTTTACCCTGGGGATAAGAGACTGTTCACTTTGCCCTGGGCCAAGAGAGGTTTTACCCTGGGGATAAGAGACTGTTCACTTTGCCCTGGGCCAAGAGAGGTTTTACCCTGGGGATAAGAGACTGTTCACTTTGCCCTGGGCCAAGAGAGGTTTTACCCTGGAGATAAGAGACTGTTCACTTTGCTCTGGGCCAAGAGAGGTTTTACCCTGGGGATAAGAGACTGTTCACTTTGCCCTGGGCCAAGAGAGGTTTTACCCTGGAGATTAGAGACTGTTCACTTTGCCCTGGACCAAGAGAGGTTTTACCCTGGGGATAAGAGACTGTTCACTTTGCCCTGGGCCAAGAGAGGTTTTACCCTGGGGATAAGAGACTGTTCACTTTGCCCTGGGCCAAGAGAGGTTTTACCCTGGGCCAAGAGAGGTTTTGCCCTGGGGATAAGGGACTGTTCACTTTGCCCTGGGCCAAGAGAGGTGTTACCCTGGGGATAAGAGACTTTTCACACGTGCACATTCTGAAGGGGGATGGCACAACCTTAGCCCAGGGCTGGCCTATCACAGAGCCCTGCTCTGAAGCAATGTTCGCACTGTCGTTCTGGGGCTAGCCAATCACAATTCATTGTCGCCTACTTTTGAATATTCTTCTCCAGAAAAGTGACCGTTGGTTTCAGTAGCCCTACTTTCATGAACACGGTATAAGCTCGCCCAGGGACAGTCTAAGCCTGGGGCTAAGGACAATGCTGCGTGAAAAGGACATTGTTTGTGTGTAGTAGTTTGTAATATACATATCTTAGTATGTAGTAGTTTGTAATATATATCTCTTAGAGTGTAGTAATTTGTAATATATATCTCTTAGAGTGTAGTAATTTGTAATAGATACAGTTGAAGTCGGAAGTTTACATACATCTCAGCCAAATACATTTCAACTCAGTTTTTCACAATTCCTGACATTTAATCCTAGTAACAATTCCCTGTCTTAGGTCAGTTAGGATCACCACTTTATTTTAAGAATGTGAAATGACAGAATAATAGTAGAGAGAATTATTTATTTAAGCTTTTATTTATTTCATCACATTCCCAGTGGGTCAGAAGTTTACATACACTCAATTAGTATTTGGTAGCAATGCCTTTAAATTGTTTAAATTGGGTCAAACTTATCGGGTAGCCTTCCACAAGCTTCCCACAATAAGTTGGGTGAATTTTGTCCCATTCCTCCTGACAGAGCTGGTGTAACTGAGTCAGGTTTGTAGGCCTCCTTGCTCGCACACGCCTTTTCAGTTCTGCCCACAGATTTTCTATAGGATTGAGGTCAGGGCTTTGTGATGGCCACTCCAGTACCTTGACTTTGTTGTCCTTAAGCCATTTTGCCACAACTTTGGAAGTATACTTGGGGTCATTGTCCATTTGGAAGACCCATTTGTGACCAAGCTTTAACTTCCTAACTTATGTCTTGAGATGTTGCTTCAATATATCCACAGAATTTTAATTGATTTGCACTTTCCACACCAAAGTACGTTCATCTCTAGGAGACAGAATGCGTCTCCTTCCTGAGCGGTATGACGGCTGCGTGGTCCCATGGTGTTTATACTTGCATACTATTGTTGGTACAGATGAATGTGGTACCTTCAGGCGTTTGGAAATTGCTCCCAAGGATGAATGAGACTTTCTCTGAGGTCTTGACTGATTTCTTTTGATTTTCCCATGATGACAAGCAAAGAGGCACTGAGTTTGAAGGTAGGCCTTGAAATACATCCACAGGTACACCTCCACTTGACTCAAATGATGACAATTAGCCAATCAGAAGCTTCCATAGCCGTGACATATTTGTCTGGAATTTTCCAAGTTGTTTAAAAGTACAGTTGACTTAGTGTATGTAAACTTCTGACCCACTGGAATTGTGATACAGTGAATTAATATGTCTGTAAACAATTGTTGGAAGAATGACTTGTGTCATGCACAAAGTAGATACCCTAACCGACTTGCCAAAACTATAGTTTGTTAACAAGAAATTTGTGGAGTGGTTGAAAAACTAGTTTTAATGACTCCAACCTAAATGAATGTAAACTTCTGACTTCAACTGTATGTTTGAAGTCTTGCATCTGCAGTTATCTATCTGCTGTGATGACAGTAATACCCAGGATGTAGAACAGTTATCTAGCTGCTGTGGTGATGACAGTAATACCCAGGATGTAGAACACAGTTATCTATCTGCTGTGGTGATGACAGTAATACCCAGGATGTAGAACACAGTTATCTATCTGCTGTGGTGATGACAGTAATACCCAGGATGTAGAACACAGTTATCTATCTGCTGTGATGATGACAGTAATACCCAGAATGTAGAACACAGTTATCTAGCTGCTGTGGTGATGACAGTAATACTGGAGGTGGTGCTGGGTAAATCCCAGGATGTAGAACATCAGAATATAGAGTTAGTATTTTGTCAGGTCTTATCGATTCAGAATCGCCAATGTCCCCCTTTTCTGAGAACCTGAAGACACCAACAGAAGTTTGGTTGAACATCACAAAGCAGCCAGTCTGTGAAGAAACAAGACATTTTCTCATGCTGTTTTGACTATCAGGGATTCAACAGTCAATGCTTTCAAGTCACAATTGTAAATGAGAACTTGTTCTCAACTTGCCCACCTGGTTAAATAAAGGTGAAATAAATAAAATAAATAAAAATAAAATTGTTTTTTATTTACATCAAGCACCTGCTGCTCATCTGTAGTTCTTCAAAAATGCTGTTTTGAATTAAAGTAAATTGTACCTACACGCGAAACACATTTACACCTCTTTTTGTCTTTCTACATGAACAAAAAGGGTCATACTTGGACTTCAAAGACCCTGTTTATCATGAACAATGTCTGGATTAACTAAATAACATGAACAGATAGAACATTGTAGTGTAAACAACGACCTAAATAAAGTCACTTCACATTTATTACAGCACTTATTGGGATAAAAATATGGTATTTGGGAAAAATATTACGTTACGTTGACTTGACATTCCATGTGAAATGTGTCTAACCTAATGATTGTTATTCAAATACCAGCCTCTATGTGGGTTCAACCCCTTTCGTAGCGGAGGAGGTGAATGGTTGCCTCCATGTGGGTTCAACCCCTTTCGTAGCGGAGGAGGTGAATGGTTGCCTCCATGTGGGTTCATACCCTTTCGTAGCGGAGGAGGTGAATGGTTGCCTCCATGTGGGTTCAAACCCTTTCGTAGAGGAGGAGGTGAATGGTTGCCTCCATGTGGGTTCAACCCCTTTCGTAGCGGAGGAGGTGAATGGTTGCCTCCATGTGGGTTCAACCCCTTTCGTAGCGGAGGAGGTGAATGGTTGCCTCCATGTGGGTTCAAACCCTTTCGTAGCGGAGGAGGTGAATGGTTGCCTCCATGTGGGTTCAACCCCTTTCGTAGCGGAGGAGGTGAATGGTTGCCTCCATGTGGGTTCAATCCCTTTCGTAGCGGAGGAGGTGAATGGTTGCCTCCATGTGGGTTCAATCCCTTTCGTAGCGGAGGAGGTGAATGGTTGCCTCCATGTGGGTTCAATCCCTTTCGTAGCGGAGGAGGTGAATGGTTGCCTCCATGTGGGTTCAATCCCTTTCGTAGCGGCGGAGGTGAATGGTTGCCTCCATGTGGGTTCAATCCCTTTCGTAGCGGAGGAGGTGAATGGTTGCCTCCATGTGGGTTCAAACCCTTTCGTAGCGGAGGAGGTGAATGGTTGCCTCCATGTGGGTTCAACCCCTTTCGTAGCGGAGGAGGTGAATGGTTGCCTCCATGTGGGTTCAACCCCTTTCGTAGCGGAGGAGGTGAATGGTTGCCTCCATGTGGGTTCAATCCCTTTCGTAGCGGAGGAGGTGGATGGTTGCCTCCATGTGGGTTCAACCCCTTTCGTAGTGGAGGAGGTGAATGGTTGCCTCTATGTGGGTTCAACCCCTTTCGTAGCGGAGGAGGTGAATGGTTGCCTCCATGTGGGTTCAATCCCTTTCGTAGCGGAGGAGGTGAATGGTTGCCTCCATGTGGGTTCAACCCCTTTCGTAGCGGAGGAGGTGAATGGTTGCCTCCATGTGGGTTCAACCCCTTTCGTAGCGGAGGAGGTGAATGGTTGCCTCCATGTGGGTTCAATCCCTTTCGTAGCGGAGGAGGTGAATGGTTGCCTCCATGTGGGTTCAACCCCTTTCGTAGCGGAGGAGGTGAATGGTTGCCTCTATGTGGGTTCAATCCCTTTCGTAGCGGAGGAGGTGAATGGTTGCCTCCATGTGGGTTCAACCCCTTTCGTAGCGGAGGAGGTGAATGGTTGCCTCAATGTGGGTTCAACCCCTTTCGTAGCGGAGGAGGTGAATGGTTGCCTCTATGTGGGTTCAATCCCTTTCGTAGCGGAGGAGGTGAATGGTTGCCTCCATGTGGGTTCAACCCCTTTCGTAGCGGAGGAGGTGAATGGTTGCCTCTATGTGGGTTCAATCCCTTTCATAGCGGAGGAGGTGAATGGTTGCCTCTATGTGGGTTCAAACCCTTTCGTAGCGGAGGAGGTGAATGGTTGCCTCCATGTGGGTTCAAACCCTTTCGTAGCGGAGGAGGTGAATGGTTGCCTCTATGTGGGTTCAAACCCTTTTGTAGCGGAGGAGGTGAATGGTTGCCTCCATGTGGGTTCAAACCCTTTCGTAGCGGAGGAGGTGAATGGTTGCCTCTATGTGGGTTCAAACCCTTCCGTAGCGGAGGAGGTGAATGGTTGCCTCTATGTGGGTTCAATCCCTTTCGTAGCGGAGGAGGTGAATGGTTGCCTCTATGTGGGTTCAAACCCTTTCGTAGCGGAGGAGGTGAATGGTTGCCTCTATGTGGGTTCAAACCCTTTCGTAGCGGAGGAGGTGAATGGTTGCCTCTATGTGGGTTCAATCCCTTTCGTAGCGGAGGAGGTGAATGGTTGCCTCCATGTGGGTTCAAACCCTTTCGTAGCGGAGGAGGTGACTGGTTGCCTCCATGTGGGTTCAAACCCTTTCGTAGCGGAGGAGGTGAATGGTTGCCTCCATGTGGGTTCAATCCCTTTCGTAGCGGAGGAGGTGAATGGTTGCCTCTATGTGGGTTCAATCCCTTTCGTAGCGGAGGAGGTGAATGGTTGCCTCTATGTGGGTTCAATCCCTTTCGTAGCGGAGGAGGTGAATGGTTGCCTCTATGTGGGTCCAATCCCTTTCGTAGCGGAGGAGGTGAATGGTTGCCTCTATGTGGGTTCAATCCCTTTCGTAGCGGAGGAGGTGAATGGTTGCCTCCATGTGGGTTCAATCCCTTTTGTAGCGGAGGAGGTGAATGGTTGCCTCTATGTGGGTCCAATCCCTTTCGTAGCGGAGGAGGTGAATGGTTGCCTCCATGTGGGTTCAAACCCTTTCGTAGCGGAGGAGGTGAATGGTTGCCTCCATGTGGGTTCAAACCCTTTCGTAGCGGAGGAGGTGAATGGTTGCCTCCATGTGGGTTCAAACCCTTTCGTAGCGGAGGAGGTGAATGGTTGCCTCTATGTGGGTTCAATCCCTTTCGTAGCGGAGGAGGTGAATGGTTGCCTCTGTGGGTTCAATCCCTTTCGTAGCGGAGGAGGTGAATGGTTGCCTCTATGTGGGTTCAATCCCTTTCGTAGCGGAGGAGGTGAATGGTTGCCTCCATGTGGGTTCAATCCCTTTCGTAGCGGAGGAGGTGAATGGTTGCCTCTATGTGGGTCCAATCCCTTTCGTAGCGGAGGAGGTGAATGGCCACACCTCTCCACACAGTTATCAAACATACTGTACATACCACTGCTCAGTGAACCACAAGATATCCTGTCCTTTTGTCAATGTGGTCTAAATACACTTACAAAGGCTGTTTGACGATTTTCAAAGTTAGATCAGGTAAAATGACCTCTTAGCCTTAATTTATTATTACTTTTGACTGTGGCAAATCACCTCCCCAGTTCGTCTGGTATGCGTTTTGAACATTCACATTGGACTGTACAGCGTTACCTACAGAGTGTGCACCGATAACAACTGGGGTTATCACAGTGGTTTCAGAGTCCTGCAGTAATAGCTATGACGCTAATATTTGTGTAAACTCTACAAAGTCATGTTCTGTGGGTGTCACTGAGTAGGCCGAGATCCCATTTCATGGGTGCACATTCCATTGTTGGGCGGCAGGTAGCCTAGTAATTAGAGGAGGCAGGTAGCCTAGCGGTTAGAGGAGGCAGGTAGCCTAGCGGTTAGAGAGGCAGGTAGCCTAGCGGTTAGAGAGGCAGGTGGCCTAGCGGTTAGAGAGGCAGGGGGCCTAGCGGTTAGAGGAGGCAGGTAGCCTAGCGGTTAGAGGAGGCAGGTAGCCTAGCGGTTAGAGGAGGCAGGTAGTCTAGCGGTTAGAGGAGGCAGGTAGTCTAGCGGTTAGAGGAGGCAGGTAGTCTAGCGGTTAGAGGAGGCAGGTAGTCTAGCGATTAGAGGAGGCAGGTAGTCTAGTGGTTAGAGGAGGCAGGTAGCCTAGCGGTTAGAGGAGGCAGGTAGCCTAGCGGTTAGAGAGGCAGGTAGCCTAGCGGTTAGAGAGGCAGGTGGCCTAGCGGTTAGAGAGGCAGGGGGCCTAGCGGTTAGAGGAGGCAGGTGGCCTAGCGGTTAGAGGAGGCAGGTAGCCTAGCGGTTAGAGGAGGCAGGTAGCCTAGCGGTTAGAGGAGGCAGGTAGCCTAGCGGTTAGAAGAGGCAGGTAGCCTAGCGGTTAGAAGAGGCAGGTAGCCTAGCGGTTAGAAGAGGCAGGTAGCCTAGCGGTTAGAAGAGGCAGGTAGCCTAGCGGTTAGAAGAGGCAGGTAGCCTAGCGGTTAGAAGAGGCAGGTAGCCTAGCGGTTAGAAGAGGCAGGTAGCCTAGCGGTTAGAGGAGGCAGGTAGCCTAGCGGTTAGAGGAGGCAGGTAGCCTAGCGGTTAGAGGAGGCAGAGCCTAGTGGTTAGAGGAGGCAGGTAGCCTCGTGGTTAGAGGAGGCAGGTAGCCTCGTGGTTAGAGGAGGCAGGTAGCCTCGTGGTTAGAGGAGGCAGGTAGCCTCGTGGTTAGAGGAGGCAGGTAGCCTCGTGGTTTGAGCGTTGGACCAGTAACTGAAAGGATGCTAGATTGAATCCCTAAGCTGACAAGGTAAAAATCTGTCGATCTGCCCCTGATCAAGGCAGGTAACCCGCTGGCTATATAATTAAATTGTTTTGTTCCCCGGGCGACGTGGATGTCGATTATGCACGTGGAAGACATTTCAGTTGTGCGACTGACTAGGTTTCCTCCTTTCCCATTGGTAAGGCTGGAGAGTGCAATAGTTTACTGGGGAGGTATTTTGTCAAAGTTCCGTAAATAAGAGCCATGACGCTAATATTTGTGCAACCTCTTTGGAATTGAAATCTATGGGTGACGCTGACACTGTACAGCCTTACCCATTTCATGGTTTCAGAGTCCTTTCATTCCATAGGTAAGGCCAGACAGTGTATACTGTATGCCACCAATGCAATTATGCAGTCTGATATATCCACAGTTTGTCAAATTAATTAATTACTGTATTTTATGTAACATTCCAACCATGTTTAGTATTATCTAGTCCAAATATGGCATTATTCCACTATTTTTACCAGTTTCAAATCGGGGACTTTTATTTTGAAGGCGAACAGCAACGTGCATTATTGTGTCAAGCTTCACAGAGAGTTTACGTTCGTTCCTGTCAGAAAAGCGGTTTGCTTTGAGGACTGTCAACAAGGCTCTCCTGTGAGTAGTTAGCGATGTGCATTTTTAATATGAAGTTGAACAGAAATCGAATATATGAATTATGTGGCCAGAATTTTTATTTTATTTGAAGGGACTTTGTCATTGCCATAACTTTTCTCTGCGTTAGCTAGCTCAGTAACGTTGACATCAAGTTAGCTAGAATGTGTAGTTAAAAAAACCGAACAACAATACTAAGTTCACTGTTTGCATTTTAATAATTGTGCAGACATAACCATTTTTGTCGTGTTTTCCACCCATTGAAGTGGATCGGCGTCACTTTCCAGCTATTTTTCCTAGTACCCGGAAGTAAACTGGTGTTGTTATGGATACCAGGATTTCCTTTTGCTGATCGATTAACCGAAATATCGATCATTTTTATTTTTTTATAAACAACTAATTGACCGTCATCGGTTCAATGATTTCAATTCCAATAATTTTTTTAATGTGTGAGCACAACGCGCAGATTGCACAGCTCTGTAGAGGTAAATCGGATCCAGCTTGAACTGTGCGATGTCGTAGGGAGTTGCAGTTTCCAACAGGCCAATATTGTACATAGTTTAGCGCGTAAAACGTGGTAATGAACTTCAATGACCATTATGCATTGCGGCTCTACTTGTCCAGTCTTTTACGCGCACTATTGGCCCAGCGTCGTCCTGGTTTGGCCGATGTAGGCCGTTATTGTAAATAATATTGTGTTTAACTGACTTGCTTAGTTAAATAAAATAAACGGGGGGAAAGCGCGATCATAATGGGATATAAAGAGCAGCTGTTGCTTCACAAGGCAGGGTATCTCTACCTGACAATACATGATCTCCAGTGCATTCAATAGTATTAGGACCCCTTGACTTGTCCACATTTTGTTACATTACAGCCGTGTTAAAAATGGATTCACTTGTTCCCCCGTCATCAATAATGAGAAAGCAAAAACAGGTTTAGAAATATGATAATGTATTAAAAATACAACTGAAATATCACATATATTCAGACTCTTTACTTTGTTGAAGCACCTTTGGCAGCGATTACAGCCTTGAGTCTTCTTGGGTATGACATCTAATATATGGGAGTCACCTCCCTGACCAAGGCCCTTCTCCCTCGATTGCTCAGTTTGTCCGGGCGGTCAGCTCTAGGAAGAGTCTTGGTGATTCTAAACTTCTTTCATTTCAGAATGATGGAGGCCACTGTGTTCTGAGGGACCTTCAATGCTGCAGAAATGTTTTGGTACCCTTCCCCAGATCTGTGCCCCGACACAATTCTGTCACTGAGCTCTACGGACAATTCCTTTGACCTCGTGGCTTGGTTTTTGCTCTGACATACACTGTCAACTGTGGGACCTTTATATAGACAGGTGTGTTCCTTTCCAAATCATGTCCAATCAATTGAATTGACCACAGGTGGACTCCAATCAAGTTGTAGGAACATCTGAAGGATGATCAATGGAAACAGGATGCACCTGAGCTCAATGTTGAGTCTCATAGCAAAGTGTAAATAAGCTATTTCGTTTTTTTATTTTTAAAACATTTGCAAACATTTCTAAAATCTTGTTTTCGCTTTGTCATTAATGGGTATTGGGTGTAGATTGATGAGGATTTTTTTTTTATTGAATCAATTTCAGAAAAGGCTGTAATGTAACTAAATGTGGAAAAAGGGAAGGGGGTCTGAATGCTCTTCCAAATGCTCTGTCAGTGATTGATAGTTGGTTTTCAGCCGTCATAAAAGTATGCCTTATTTACTTTGAAGAACTACTAAATAGTAGTGGATTATTATTATTATATTATTATTATTATATATGACTAAATAGTGATTTTGCAGCAGCTCTATAGAGACGAGATGATGACTTGGAAGGAAATAATAAAGTCATCAAATAAAACTTTGAGTATTTTATTAAAGTCATGTGAATAACTGATGGTTAATAAGTGATCAGCAGTAATGAGCAGTCACTACCATCATAGGCCTGTTATTCATTGTTTTATTCTGTTACATTATTCAACCAACATAATGTACAGCGTATTTAATGTAAAAAAAACAAACAAACATATACATATATATAAACAAAAACTGTGATTAAAAAACAAAAATGTAGTCATAGAACCGACCTCAAAAAACCCTAATCGCTCAACACTAGGATTTCCTTAAAGCAGTGGCTATTAAAATGAATGCTCGATACCTGACTGTCTCCCAACTTTCCCCCCAACACTCCAGCTTTGAAAAGGGGTGATAGCCAAAACCTAAAAGAATAGAGGAGAGAGGAATCCCAAACAACTGCATACAATACCAATAACCCCATCCAAGATGAGGCGAGCCAGCCGCGGAGGGGACGAGACCGCTCCTCCCCGTCAGAACGGTGTGCCGGGGGGTAAAGGTGATGGCAGGGCAGCGGAGCGTGGGGATGCAGCAGCCGCCGGCGGTGAGGATCATGAGGCCGGGTGCAGCCCAGCAGACATGCAGGATGAGGACAATGATCCGGCGCGGAGGAGAGACATCAGGAGCAAGTACAGGGACCTCATCAACTCTGTTCAACGTGAGTAGTGGATACGAGGGTCTGCTAAATGACTCACATGTAAAGGCAATGGAATGGTAATGTAGAGGTAATGTAGTGGGAACTGTTAAGGTCATGTAAAGGTAATGTAGTGGGAACTGTTAAGGTAATGTAATGGTAATGTAGAGGTAATGTAGTGGGAACTGTTAAGGTAATGTAATGGTAATGTAGAGGTAATGTAGTGGGAACTGTTAATGTAATGTAATGGTAATGTTAAGGTAATGTAGTGGGAACTGTTAAGGTCATGTAATGGTAATTTAAAGGTAATGTAGGGGTAATGTAGTGGGAACTGTTAAGGTAATGTAACAGTAATGTTAAGGTAATGTAGTGGGAACTGTTAAAATAATGTAAAGGTAATGTAACAGTAATTTAAAGGCAATGTGTGGGGAACTGTTAAGATAATGTAAAGGTAATGTAACAGTAATTTAAAGGTAATGTAGTGGGAACTGTTAAGGTCATGTAATGGTAATGTAACAGTCATTTAAAGGTAATGTAGTGGGAACTGTTAAGATAATGTAAAGGTAATGTAGCGGGAACTGTTAAGGTCATGTAATGGTAATGTAACAGTCATTTAAAGGTAATGTAGTGGGAACTGTTAAGATAATGTAAAGGTAATGTAGCGGGAACTGTTTAGATAATGGTAAGGTTAGGCAACGGAAATGTAAAGGTAATGTAGTGGGAACTGTTAATATAATGTAGTGGTAACTGTTAAGATAATGTAAAGGTAATGTAGTGGGAACTGTTAAGATAATGTAATGTAACAGTAATTTAAAAGTAATGTAGTGGAAACTGTTAAGATAATGTAAAGGTAATGTAGTGGGAAATGTTAAGATGATGTAAAGGTAATGTAGTGGGAACTGTTAAGATAATGTAACGTAATGTAACAGTAATTTAAAGGTAATGTAGTGGGAACTGTTAAGATAATGTAAAGGTGACGTAGTGGGAACTGTTAAGATAATGTAAAGGTGACGTAGTGGGAACTGTTAAGATAATGTAAAGGTAACATAGTGGGAACTGTTAAGATAATTTAAAGGTAATGTAGCGGGAACTGTTAAGATAATGTAATGTAATGTAACAGTAATTTAAAGGTAATGTAGTGGGAACTGTCTGGGAATGGTGTCCATGGGCCATGAGTTCCCAATTCTCAACACTTTTCTCATAGTGTGCACTTGTCTTGTATTCTCCCCGTTGTGGATGTAAAAGTATTGGATTGGTGTCAGCATTAGCTGGAGGGAATTACCCAAAACATGTACATCCGTGACGGGGCGTGTGCAAGTGGCCACTTAAACCGCCCAGGTGTCTGGACACCTGTCAAGGTAAAGGTCCAGTAGGACCAAATTCACATAGAAATGTGAGTTATAGATTGTCTAGCTTGTACACCTGTTGAAAATTAAATGACTTTCACAGTGGTTTAGATTGTAGAATGATTCTCTACATTGCTTGTTTTGCCACAATGCTATTTATACTGAACAAAAATATAAACGCAACATGTTAAGTGTTGGTTTCATGAGCTGAAATAAAATATAAAATAAAAACATGTTGTGCATAAATTTGTTTCCATCTCTGTTAAAAAAAGCATTTTTCCTTTGCTAAAATAGTCCATCCACCTGACAGGTGTGGCACATCAAGAAGCTGATTAAACAGCATGGCTCCCAAGTGGGTGGGCCTAAGCCCTCCCAGCCCCACCAATGGCTGTGCCCCTGCCCAGTCATGTGAAATCCATAGATTAGGGTCTAGTTCATTTATTTCAATTGACTGATTTCCTCATAACTCACTAGACGGCTTCCACCCGGTTACGTAACCCTGCACCTTAGAGGCTGCTGCCCTAAATACATAGACTTCACTGGTCACTTTAATACTGGAACACTAGTCACTCTCATCCCTGCACCTTAGAGGCTGCTGCCCTATAGACATGGAATCACTGGTCACTCTCAACCCTGCACCTTAGAGGCTGCTGCCCCATAGACATAGACTTCACTGGTCACTTTAATACTGGAACACTAGTCACTCTCAACCCTGCACCTTAGAGGCTGCTGCCCTATAGACATAGACTTCACTGGTCACTTTAATACTGGAACACTAGTCACTCTCATCCCTGCACCTTAGAGGCTGCTGCCCTATAGACATGGAATCACTGGTCACTTTAATAATGACTAGTCACTCTCATCCCTGCACCTTAGAGGCTGCTGCCCTATAGACATGGAATCACTAGTCACTCTCATCCCTGCACCTTAGAGGCTGCTGCCCCATAGACATAGACTTCACTGGTCACTTTAATACTGGAACACTAGTCACTCTCATCCCTGCACCTTAGAGGCTGCTGCCCTATAGACATGGAATCACTAGTCACTCTCATCCCTGCACCTTAGAGGCTGCTGCCCCATAGACATGGAATCACTGGTCACTCTCAACCCTGCACCTTAGAGGCTGCTGCCCCATATACATAGACTTCACTGGTCACTTTAATAATGTTTACATACTGCTTTACTCATCTCATATGTATATACTGTATTCTATTCGACTGTATTTACATTTACATTTAAGTCATTTAGCAGACGCTCTTATCCAGAGCGACTTACAAATTGGTGCGTTCACCTTATGACATCCAGTGGAGCAGCCACTTTACAATAGTGCATCTAAATCTTTTAAGGGGGGTGAGAAGGATTACTTATCCTATCCTAGGTATTCCTTAAAGAGGTGGGGTTTCAGGTGTCTCCGGAAGGTGGTGATTGACTCCGCTGTCCTGGCGTCGTGAGGGAGTTTGTTCCACCATTGGGGGGCCAGAGCAGCGAACAGTTTTGACTGGGCTGAGCGGGAACTGTACTTCCTCAGTGGTAGGGAGGCGAGCAGGCCAGAGGTGGATGAACGCAGTGCCCTTGTTTGGGTGTAGGGCCTGATCAGAGCCTGGAGGTACTGAGGTGCCGTTTCCCTCACAGCTCCGTAGGCAAGCACCATGGTCTTGTAGCGGATGCGAGCTTCAACTGGAAGCCAGTGGAGAGAGCGGAGGAGCGGGGTGACGTGAGAGAACTTGGGAAGGTTGAACACCAGACGGGCTGCGGCGTTCTGTATGAGTTGTAGGGGTTTAATGGCACAGGCAGGGAGCCCAGCCAACAGCGAGTTGCAGTAATCCAGACGGGAGATGACAAGTGCCTGGATTAGGACCTGCGCCGCTTCCTGTGTGAGGCAGGGTCGTACTCTGCGGATGTTGTAGAGCATGAACCTACAGGAACGGGCCACCGCCTTGATGTTAGTTGAGAACGACAGGGTGTTGTCCAGGATCACGCCAAGCTTCTTAGCGCTCTGGGAGGAGGACACAATGGAGTTGTCAACCGTGATGGCGAGATCATGGAACGGGCAGTCCTTCCCCGGGAGGAAGAGCAGCTCCGTCTTGCCGAGGTTCAGCGTGAGGTGGTGATCCGTCATCCACACTGATATGTCTGCCAGACATGCAGAGATGCGATTCGCCACCTGGTCATCAGAAGGGGGAAAGGAGAAGATTAATTGTGTGTTGTCTGCATAGCAATGATAGGAGAGACCATGTGAGGTTATGACAGAGCCAAGTGACTTGGTGTATAGCGAGAATAGGAGAGGGCCTAGAACAGAGCCCTGGGGGACACCAGTGGTGAGAGCGCGTGGTGAGGAGACAGATTCTCGCCACGCCACCTGGTAGGAGCGACCTGTCAGGTAGGACGCAATCCAAGCGTGGGCCGCGCCTGAGATGCCCAACTCGGAGAGGGTGGAGAGGAGGATCTGATGGTTCACAGTATCGAAGGCAGCCGATAGGTCTAGGAGGATGAGAGCAGAGGAGAGAGAGTTAGCTTTAGCAGTGGGGAGCGCCTCCGTGATACAGAGAAGAGCAGTCTCAGTTGAATGACTAGTCTTGAAACCTGACTGATTTGGATCAAGAAGGTCATTCTGAGAGAGATAGCGGGAGAACTGGCCAAGGACGGCACGTTTAAGAGTTATGGAGAGAAAAGAAAGAAGGGATACTGGTCTGTAGTTGTTGACATCGGAGGGATCGAGTGTAGGTTTTTTCAGAAGGGGTGCAACTCTCGCTCTCTTGAAGACGGAAGGGACGTAGCCAGCGGTCAGGGATGAGTTGATGAGCGAGGTGAGGTAAGGGAGAAGGTCTCCGGAAATGGTCTGGAGAAGAGAGGAGGGGATAGGGTCAAGCGGGCAGGTTGTTGGGCGGCCGGCCGTCACAAGACGCGAGATTTCATCTGGAGAGAGAGGGGAGAAAGAGGTCAGAGCACAGGGTAGGGCAGTGTGAGCAGAACCAGCGGTGTCGTTTGACTTAGCAAACGAGGATCGGATGTCGTCGACCTTCTTTTCAAAATGGTTGACGAAGTCATCTGCAGAGAGGGAGGAGGGGGGGGATTCAGGAGGGAGGAGAAGGTGGCAAAGAGCTTCCTAGGGTTAGAGGCAGATGCTTGGAATTTAGAGTGGTAGAAAGTGGCTTTAGCAGCAGAGACAGAGGAGGAAAATGTAGAGAGGAGGGAGTGAAAGGATGCCAGGTCCGCAGGGAGGCGAGTTTTCCTCCATTTCCGCTCGGCTGCCCGGAGCCCTGTTCTGTGAGCTCGCAATGAGTCGTCGAGCCACGGAGCGGGAGGGGAGGACCGAGCCGGCCTGGAGGATAGGGGACATAGAGAGTCAAAGGATGCAGAAAGGGAGGAGAGGAGGATTGAGGAGGCAGAATCAGGAGATAGGTTGGAGAAGGTTTGAGCAGAGGGAAGAGATGATAGGATGGAAGAGGAGAGAGTAGCAGGGGAGAGAGAGCGAAGGTTGGGACGGCGCGATACCATCCGAGTAGGGGCAGTGTGGGAAGTGTTGGATGAGAGCGAGAGGGAAAAGGATACAAGGTGGTGGTCGGAGACTTGGAGGGGAGTTGCAATGAGGTTAGTGGAAGAACAGCATCTAGTAAAGATGAGGTCGAGTGTATTGCCTGCCTTGTGAGTAGGGGGGGGAAGGTGAGAGGGTGAGGTCAAAAGAGGAGAGGAGTGGAAAGAAGGAGGCAGAGAGGAATGAGTCAAAGGTAGACGTGGGGAGGTTAAAGTCGCCCAGAACTGTGAGAGGTGAGCCGTCCTCAGGAAAGGAGCTTATCAAGGCATCAAGCTCATTGATGAACTCTCCGAGTATTCCTTAATTTCATTCTTTTACTTACTCAGATATTACTGCACTGTTGGAGCTAGAAACATAAGCATTTAGTTAGATATTACTGCACTGTTGGAGCTAGAAACACAAGCATTTAGTTCGATATTACTGCACTGTTGGAGTTAGGAACACAAGCATTTAGTTAGATATTACTGCTCTGTTGGAGCTAGGAACACAAGCATTTAGTTAGATATTACTGTTGGAGCTAGAAACACAAGCATTTAGTTAGATATTACTGTTGGAGCTAGAAACACAAGCATTTAGTTAGATATTACTGCACTGTTGGAGCTAGGAACACAAGCATTTAGTTAGATATTACTGTTGGAGCTAGGAACACAAGCATTTAGTTAGATATTACTGCACTGTTGGAGCTAGAAACACAAGCATTTAGTTAGATACTACTGCACTGTTGGAGCTAGAAACACAAGCATTTAGTTAGATATTACTGTTGGAGCTAGAAACACAAGCATTTAGTTAGATATTACTGTTGGAGCTAGAAACACAAGCATTTAGTTAGATATTACTGTACTGTTGGAGCTAGGAACACAAGCATTTAGTTAGATATTACTGCACTGTTGGAGCTAGGAACACAAGCATTTTGTTAGATACTACTACACTGTTGGAGCAAGGAACACAAGCATTTAGTTAGATACTACTGCACTGTTGGAGCTAGAAACACAAGCATTTAGTTAGATACTACTGCACTGTTGGAGCTAGGAACACAAGCATTTAGCTACACCCTCAATAACATCTGTTAAACATGTGTATGTGACTAATAACATTTGATCAGATTTGAACTCAGTAAAATCGTTGAAATTGTTTCTTGTTGCGTTTTATATATATATTTTGTGTTCAGTATATTTATTAGGCAAACGTGATAGAACTTCAGCAACGTGGAAATTGATTTCAATGATTTGTCCCAGTTGTACCTTGAACCTTCACCTTCTCTGTTTTTCCCAGAGAACAGAGAGGACATGTTGAGTCCCACCAACAACAAACTGACAGACGTGTTGGAGGAGGCCAACAAACTGTTTGCAGAAGGTATGATAGGATCTGTCAAACGTTTTGCATTGCATCCTTACCTTGAAATCATAGTCAGATAGGCAAAATTAGGGGGGGGGGGGTAGCTCTCACGATTCTAGTAATGTCTGAGTGAGTGATTATTACAGGGAAGGAAGTCATTTTAAAGTTGTTAATATCTCAATCTCAATCTATCCTCACTCTTTTCTTTGTCTTCACCCTCATGTTTTGTCCTCTCTCAGTCCGTCAGGCCCGGGAAGCAGCTCTCGACGCTCAGCTCCTGGTGCTGGCTACAGACCTGGGAAGGGAAGGCCAGCCAGCTACACGCTGAGGGATCAGCCTTCGATCCCTCAGCCTTCGCCGAACACCTGGTCAGTAGGAGGGAGGATGGGACTGGGAGGCAGTGGAGGTAGAGGAGGAGAGGGAGGTGGGGAAGGAGGAGGAGGGCAAGGAGAGAGAGGAGGGCAAGGAGAGGATTGTGGGAGGTGGTGAAGGCTAACGTTTATCAGATTGCAAACTCTTTATCCTTTGTGTTCTTATTGGTCCACCCAGTTGTCGTTCATGGGTTTGAATCGCCTGGAGGATGAAGATGAGGAGGAGGAGGGTGGTGGTGCGAGCGGTGGCTACCTCCCCCAGGACTCGTGGCAGAAGGTAGCTAATAGAGCTCAACGCTGCTTCAGGACTGCTCCCTCCTTCCACTACATGTGAGTAGAGGAGAGCAGAAGGTGGCTAATAGTGAGCATGTTTGAGGGGATCAGTTGAATCACTAATATTAAATAATGTTATTTGGGATGCAGGGTGATTTGTAACGTTCTAGATCAGGGACAGTCTGTTTGCAATGTAGTCCAACGCAGACTTCATCCACCTCACCAGACATCATCCTCCACCTCACTTCATCCACCTCACCAGACATCATCCTCCACCTCACTTCATCCACCTCATCAGACATCATCCTCCACCTCACTTCATCCACCTCATCAGACATCATCCTCCACCTCACTTCATCCACCTCATCAGACATCATCCTCCACCTCACTTCATCCTCCTCAGACATCATCCTCCACCTCACTTCATCCACCTCATCAGACATCATCACCTCACTTCATCCACCTCATCAGACATCATCCTCCACCTCACTTCATCCTCCTCATCCACCTCACCAGACATCATCCTCCACCTCACTTCCAGACATCATCCTCCACCTCATCCACCTCACCATCCATCATCATCCTCCACCTCCTCCACCTCATCAGACATCATCCTCCACCTCACTTCATCCTCACCAGACATCATCCTCCACCTCACAGACATCCACCATCCTCATCCACCTCAGACATCATCCTCCACCTCACCTCCTCATTCATCACCTCTCACCAGACATCATCCTCCACCTCACTTCATCCTCCTCACTTCATCCACCATCCTCCACTTCATCCTCCTCACTTCATCCACCTCACCAGACATCATCCTCCACCTCTCCACCTCACTTCATCCACCTCACCTCAGACATCATCCTCCACATCTCCTTCATCCACCATCACCTCAGACATCATCCTCCACCTCACTTCATCCACCTCATCAGACATCATCCTCCATCCCTCCACCTCACTCCACCTCACCAGACATCATCCTCCATCTCACTTCATCCTCCTCACCAGACATCATCCTCCATCCTCCCTCCACCTCACTTCATCCACCTCACCAGACATCATCCTCCACCTCACATCATCCTCCACCTCACTTCATCCTCCTCACTTCATCCACCTCACCAGACATCATCCTCCACCTCACTTCATCCTCCTCACTTCATCCACCTCACCAGACATCATCCTCCATCTCACTTCATCCACCTCACCAGACATCATCCTCCACCTCACTTCATCCTCCTCACTTCATCCACCTCACCAGACATCATCCTCCACCTCACTTCATCCTCCTCACTTCATCCTCCTCACTTCATCCACCTCACCAGACATCATCCTCCACCTCACTTCATCCTCCTCACTTCATCCACCTCACCAGACATCATCCTCCATCTCACTTCATCCACCTCACCAGACATCATCCTCCACCTCACCAGACATCATCCTCCACCTCACTTTATCCTCCTCACTTCATCCACCTCACCAGACATCATCCTCCATCTCACTTCATCCACCTCATCCTCCACCTCACCAGACATCATCCTCCACCTCACTTTATCCTCCTCACTTCATCCACCTCACCAGACATCATCCTCCATCTCACTTCATCCACCTCATCAGACATCATCCTCCACCTCACTTCATCCTCCTCACTTCATCCACCTCACCAGACATCATCCTCCACCTCCCTTCATCCTCCTCACTTCATCCACCTCATCAGACATCATCCTCCACCTCACTTCATCCTCCTCACTTCATCCACCTCACCAGACATCATCCTCCACCTCACTTCATCCTCCTCACTTCATCCACCTCACCAGACATCATCCTCCACCTCACTTCATCCTCCTCACTTCATCCACCTCACCAGACATCATCCTCCACCTCACTTCATCCTCCTCACTTCATCCACCTCACCAGACATCATCCTCCACCTCACTTCATCCTCCTCACTTCATCCTCCTCACTTCATCCACCTCACCAGACATCATCCTCCTCACTTCATCCACCTCACCAGACATCATCCTCCACCTCACTTCATCCTCCTGACATCATCCTCCTCACTTCATCCACCTCACCAGACATCATCCTCCACCTCACTTCATCCTCCAACTCTTTGGGAAGCTTGGGGCAAATCACCAAATATATGCAGAGAAGATGTGCACTGAACAAAAAATATAAACGCAACATGCAACAATGTAATTGATTTTTACTTCATTACAGTTCAGGAAATCTGTGAATTGAAATAAATAAATTAGGCCCTAATCTATGGATTTCACCATTGGAAATACAGATAAACATTTGTTGGTCACCTTAAAAAAAATGGGCCTCAGTATTTCTTCACTGTATTTTTTTTTGCATTCAAATTGCCATCTCTAAAATGCAATTGTGTTCGTTGTGCCTGCCCATACCATAACCCCACTGCCACCTTTTATTGTCCCCAGGACAAGGTGCACCTGTGTAATGCTGTTTAATCAGCTTCTTGATATGCCACACCTGTCAGGTGGATGGATTATCTTGGTGAAGGGGAAATGCTCACTGACAGGGATGTAAACAAATGTGTGCACAAAAACTTGAGAGAAATAAACTTTTTTCATTACGTACGGAACATTTCTGGGATCTTAACATGGGACCAACCCTTTACATGTTACGTTTCTATTTAGTTTAGTGCGTAAACGTCTCTGACTGTCCCTGTGTGTGTCTCTACCAGGATGGGATCGTTCCTGGCTGAGTTGCCTCCGCCTCGCCAGAGGGTCGAGAGACAGAAGAAAGTTCCCGGGAGGGAAGCCAAGAGGATCATGCCCACTCAGGTCTCCGCTTTAACACTGACCTCAACCTGACTGAACTGTAGGAGTCTCCCCGCTTTTTACAGTCATGTGTGCATACATTCTACGTATGTGGTCCCGGGGATCGAACCCACTACCTGGCGTTACAAGACCCCAACCTGACTGAACTGAACTGTAGGAGTCTCCCCCTTTTTCATACTGATATTTGACCCCAACCTGACTGAACTATAGGAGTCTCCCCCTTTTTCATACTGATATTTGACCCCAACCTGACTGAACTATAGGAGTCTCCCCCTTTTTCATACTGATATTTGACCCCAACCTGACTGAACTGTAGGAGTCTCCCCCTTTTTCATACTGATATTTGACCCCAACCTGACTGAACTATAGGAGTCTCCCCCTTTTTCATACTGATATTTGACCCCAACCTGACTGAACTGTAGGAGTCTCCCCCTTTTTCATACTGATATTTGACCCCAACCTGACTGAACTGTAGGAGTCTCCCCCTTTTTCATACTGTTATTTGACCCCAACCTGACTGAACTATAGGAGTCTCCCCCTTTTTCATACTGTTATTTGACCCCAACCTGACTGAACTATAGGAGTCTCCCCCTTTTTCATACTGTTATTTGACCCCAACCTGACTGAACTATAGGAGTCTCCTCCTTTTTCATACTGTTATTTGACCCCAACCTGTATTCTCCTGTCACATTGTGTTTTCAAGGTTCCAGGGAGAGAAATGAAGCTAGCCCGCTAGCCCGCTAGCCTGAGGCTAGCACAGTTAAGACTGTGCTAGTAGAACATGTCTCATAGCCCTGATCTTAGACCTGGGATCTACTAGCCTGGCTGGCCAGTGCACAAAATCCTTAAATTCTATTGGATGACCAGTCCAGTCCAGTACAGTTTGGCTTGGCTTGGCTTGGCTTGGCTTGGCTTGGCTTGGCTTGGCTTGGCTTGGCTTGGCTTGGCTTGGCTTGGCTTGGCTTGGCTTGACCATTCTCTGTTTTACATAAAGTTGCTCTGGGTTTTGTTAAGAGGATCAGTTTGATCAGCGATCAACCTGAATGTACAGTAACAGTCAAAAGTTATTATTATTATTATTATTATTATTATTATTATTATTATTATTATTATTATTATTATGATATTATTA